>NW_022156717.1:8259922-8553071 GCF_004355905.1 Pyricularia grisea
AAACCATAAGTCGGGGACGCCTTTCCAACGGTATACAATTTAATAATACCGTATAGCCAAAATTTCCGCGGTATCTGTCTTTTTTCCCGGTAAAGTGGCCAAAAATTTGGTCAATCGGCAAATAAAAACCCAAACGTAATTGTAACTTTTTTTATCCTTGGGCATAATTTTGCCGTCCACCATCACGTACTGCCAACACCGTCTAAAGATCTCCAATGGGTACAGCAGCCCAGGCGTTTTGTCATATCGTACCTTGTTGCGCTGATATTCGCGACAGTTTTTAATATAGCGTTTAACGTTTCGATTTCGGTCGGGCCACCAATAATCTTTTTTCAAGCGGCTGAGGGTTTTATTTTGGCCTCCATGGCCGAAAATCTTGGGCTTATAAGCTTCGCGGATAAAAGCCGTTTTTAAAAAGATTTTGCCATCCTGGGTAATTTCGGGTACCGTTAACAAATTGTCGTGGTAACTTAGATTTTATTTCAGGTTTTCTTCCAGGATAAGGGCCACCAGGTCAGCTCTTTACGGTGCGGAGGGTTCCAAGCTGCTAATGGTTGGAAAAGGTTCGCCGGGTCGGGAATCGATCTTTTCTGGAAGGATTAATGCAATGGTACGGTCTAATACAGCTCGGGCCTTAACCGTAGGATTGTCGATAATTTTGCGCGAAAGGGCATCGGCTGCCACATTATCCTTGCCGGGACGGTATTTAAAGGTGAGGTCGAAATTGGCCAGATAATTAGCCCATCGTATCTGGCGAACGGACAAAAATTTCTTAATCGACCAATAAATTAGGGCCTGGTAATCGGTAAAAACACAAAACTTAGTACCTAACAGGGCTGGTTCGAAATCCTTTAGCGTATTAATTACAGCTAATAGCTCCTAATCCTAAATCGGATAATTTTATTCAGCAAAGGATATGGTTTTGGACGAATAACCGATTGGCTTCCAATTGCCATCGTCCTATTACTGCCACACGACACCGGCGGTGGCCCTACCACTAACGTCGGTATCCATCCTGACAGGTATACCGGATTTAAAGAAACTTATTACGGGGGCGGTGACCACCAATTATTTCAGCGCTTCAAAAGCAGCTTTCTGCTCGGGGCCTTTTTCGAATGGGATTCCCCTTTTTAATAATCGGGTCAAAAGTTCTGCCTATTCGCTGGCGTAATGGCAGAACGTCCGAACGAAATTACATAAGCCTAGGAAGGATCGTACTGCCGAAACGGAGGTAACGTCGTCCCATCGCCAGCTGGTAATGGCTTCGACCTTTTTGGGGTCGATACGGATACCTTTACCGATCTCTAAAAGTAAACCCAGGTATTCGATTTCGAAAACGCCGAAACTTAACTTTTTAATATCGCCTTGAAATCCGGTTTTGTGCAGCCTGTAAATAACCTCTTCGGTTTGCTTAAAATGGACTTGCTCCGATTTATTTTCGGTATAAATTAATACGTCGTCTGCGTAAGCGTTCGCGAAAACGTCCAGCAGTTTATTAAACTGAACGTTAATAAAAGTTTGGAACCAGGCCGGTCCGACTTTTAGTCCAAAAGGTAGAACCTTCCACTAAAATGTACCTTATCGCGTTTTAAACGCCGTTAAATACCGTAATTTCGGATCCATTAGCAATTTGTTAAAAACTCGAATAATATCGATCTTGGTTATTTTCCGGGCTTTTCCACATTTATTCAACGTCCCGGCCACGTCGGGGGCAAATATTTATCGTCTTTTAATAAATTTGTTTACCTATCGGTAATCCACATAAAAACGCTGCTCCTTCGATTGCGGTTTAGGAACGAACAAAGTCGAAACTGCGGTCTTCTCCATTATCCGTTTAATAAAATCGATCCTCAAAAATTCGTCGATAATTTCCTTTTCCAATTCCATCATCGCGAAAAGGGTCGAATAGCGGGCTGGCCTCCCTTCCAAAAGTTTTTCGAATTCTAAAACCACGTCGAAGCCGGGTCGGTTAGGCGGGAGAATCGTCGACGCCTTTTTGGAAAAAAAACCTTCAAGGTGGGCAAATGTTTTGGGTAATTTGGCTCGTACTTGCGCGATATACTCCGGGTCTTCGCCTGCAGGAAATGGAATGGGATGTCCATCGTAAGTCTTATTCCATTACAGGGCTAATACCGCATTAAGGCTGGTCGTAGGCGTATCGCTTACTGGTACCAGCGGTATAGGCTCCGTAGGTAACGGGGATCGCTTCCATCGATCTTAACGTGGGTCGTTAAAAAGGGTACAAATATTTGCTGGCAAAGCTTTGTTGGAAACGGTTTTTAGGATAGTCGGAAAAGCGCTAATTTCTGCGATCTAAGCCTGGTTTCCGTATTGGCGTTTAGGGCCTTAAAATATCTTGCGGACCTAAATGCGACGGTCTTTTTATTCCATTTTGCGGTCCCGGCGGACTGCGTCAGCTTGGGCCTCAAGGTCCAAAAGCGGATTCGAACGTTGTACGACGATTGCGGGTGAGTATTGGGCCATTGCGGGCAGGTCGTTGGGCCAAACGAAACTGCGGGTAACTGGGAATAAACCTACTCGATATTTCGTCCACCATTCTTATCCGATAAACACATCGTATGCCGTTTCGAAAAGGATAAATTTTTGCCGTGGGAATTGTCGTCCGTCGATTTGCAAAATGAGCCGAAAATATTCGGTAACTTTTACGGTAACTTTCCGGTTAAAATTTCCAAAGTCCAAAGGTTTGGGAAGTTTTTTAATAGATAATTTTAAACGTTGGGCGACCTTTTTCGCGAAGCTCGGTCGAATGGATAAGTATACATCTGCTCCGGTATTACAAAAAGTTTGGGCGTTAAGACCACGACCTTTATCTTACAATTAAATGGAAGCAAAAAAGGTGTTTAATTTAGGTAATCTATCGATTTTAGCTATTTAAAGCATGCAAACTGCCGAGGAGATTTTCGGCAGCTTTAGCAATTTTCCGAATCCGACGAAGATAAGCTGTGGCCGGATCGTTCACAAGCCTCTCGATCGCCTTCGTGTTAAAGGGCGAAAACGGCGGCGATGTAAGCGGCCTTTTCGGGGCAATTACGTGCCAGGTGCCCGGCTTCTTTACAAAGAAAGCATCTACCCTCAATGACCAATTTGGCGTTTTCTCTGCTGGGCGACTTCGGGGCGTCAATGGTCTGTGTGCGGGTTTGGTTCTTGGTTTCCTGGCTGTACCGGCGATTCTCGCGTCGACGCTGTTTGCGTTCGGCGCTGGCTAAACGCTTACGGCGCTTTTCCCTTTTTTTGCGGTTTTCGCGGAACTCCTCCCAAGCGCGTTGTTGGGCCAGCGCCAAGTTCGCAACTTCTCCGGCAAAGGTCTCGTACGAGATATTTGGGTCTTTGGATAGGCTGAAAAACTGGGGGTTTAAGTTGGCAGAAATATACTTATAAAAAACCAATTTGCGTTCCGTTTTGGCAATATTGGCTTTATCGGTTAGGTTATTAACTTTGCCAATAAACTGGTAGATGTTTATTAACTTGTCCGACAAATTAAACTTTAGGTAACGAAACTCCTCACGGGTTTTAAAAGCTTAATTATCATCGTGGTAAACAACGGCTAAGGTCGCGACTATTTCGGCTGCGCTGCTAAAAGGTATAATGGTGGATTTATAACGGCTTTGGATAAAGTCGTTGGCAAGCCCTTTAGTAAAGGAATTAATTACTATTATACGGCTTTTTTTTGTTTTATAAGTTTCGTCGTCCTTTACAAATTTATCTGCGATTTTAATGATCCATTTATCAAAACGATCCTTATTACCATTAAATATGCCGGGGTCGATACTGGCTTTACGTGCCGTCCTGTCGTAGGCAGGGTTTTTAGCATTTTGGTTATTTCCGTAAAGCTTAAATACTGTCCGGGCAGCGATACCATAAAGCTTAAACTCAACCCTTCCAAAAACGCTGTTTAAAGGCGTAATACCGCGGGTTTAACGGGTGGCATTATTATTCCGGGTGGCGAACTGGTCTTTAAATTGGGCAATGGTGGCCAAAAAATCTTGCAACTGTAATTAAATGATTGTAACTTGGCCGGCAATGTTTTCGCTTTCGTCTGCCATTTCGCTTCTCATTTGGGCGGCAAACGAGGGCGCTCTGCTTAAAGGTTTCGAAATTTCGTTCCTGCCGTCTAACGTTTTGGCAGAAGGTTGGTGGGGAAGGTTTCGCGCCTCTCCTGGGTGCTTAGAAACTAATTCGTACTCGTACGATCCGTCAACTTCGATACTGTCGACTGGCTAATCTTGCTTTGTATCGGATTGGGGCTCAACGGGCTCTTCAAGCTTTGTGTTGGCGCTGGTAGGAGCGGGCTCTATTGGCTCTGGATTTATTGGGGCAACTGTAATCTCTCCGTTTTAATCCGAACTTTCGGTATTGGAAATAGCAATACCTAAAGCCAAATTATCTGGCTTTGCTGAATTTACGTTTGTCACGCGTTGGGATTGGCGAATCGGTGGGCCGTAATTCTTACGCGGCGACATTAATTTCGCGAATGGTGTCTTCTGTGGCCTAGTTTACCGTCGTGCACAGCCGACGTGGTGAACGATTAAATGAAGGGATTGAACGATATATTTTAATTGCTTCACCAGCAAATCATAGTGAGTTTAGAATTATATCACGGCCAGGCATACATTGGAGAACCTCAGTGTATTAGGCGCTATCGACGAAAATTCTAAACTGAAGAGAAGAGAGAAATTACAATCGACGACGCGTTCAAGAGACGCGCTTAAATCCGGAGGTAGTGGATCCTTGTCCGATCCCTGGCTCGGTGTGGAGCCGAGTCGTGATTCTGAGGGTAGGTCTAGGGGCCTGATCCTCACAAAAATAAAAATATAATTAAAAAAAATCAAAAAATTCCAATTTTTTTTAAAAACCCAACCTCCATTTAAAAATTAAGGGCACCCATATCCCAATTCGACCAATATAACGATTAAAAATATAAAATAAATCGTTATTAATTATTTCGTTAATTTTTATATCCAACGTACAAACCGTTTATTTTTGCGATTTTTATTTAATTAATTATAACGGAGTGTCGGTCGCCGAATTGGCGAAATCACCTCCACTTAAGCCCAAAATAAACAAATTATCCTCAGACCTGAACCAGAGTAATCTTTGGTTGGACCCACAGGTACAAGCAAAGCCACGAATTGAGCCACGCGGCTCAATTGGTGGAGCTCGCGTTCAGGGATGAGCCCTGAGACTAGCCCCCCCATAAATATTACAGTTTACCCGCGGGCCCCCCGACCCACCTACTTGGGCCGGCGCGGGCCCCCATGGGCGGGTTTTGGCAGGCCTTACAGAAAATATGGAGGCACGAGAATCGAGTGCAGCTTGTGAGGCTGATCTACGTTGAGACTGCGCGCATCAGCGGCACGAAATAAATCGTAAAAAGATGAAGCCAGTCTATAACTGTTACGACAGACGTAAAATTCAGTGGAAATAGAGCGGACGGCTGCAAGCGAGCCAAGGTCACGGGCGGCTCTTGCTCATGAAGCAACCCAATGCGCAATGCGTGCTTGCCAAGATGACTGAGACTGCGCTTGAGATACAGAAAGGCCAAAGTCATTCGAGAGAATATAGGCTACAGAGCCAGGCTGCGGGGGAGCTTCAAGAGATGACCCAAAAAAGGTCAAACAGGGCAGCCAAGTGCGCAGAAAGAGTGGGATTTAGCCAAAACTCCACCAACAACTCAGACCAACCCTTTGAGCCTGATCTCATATCCCTCAGATTCCAGAGTCAAGTCTGGAAGTCTCGATACTTCTGCGATACGTACGCAGCCCTCAGGGAGGGCAAGCAGGTGCCAGCTTGAAGGCTCGTTCCTGAATCAGACTTTTCCTTTGAGCAATATTTTGCAATATGAGAATGAAGAAATTGAACAAGAGTTCATAATTGATTATGAAAACTCACAGTTAACGAATACTTCTGCAATATAGTACGTGGAGGCAAGCAGCACTCTCCTTAATGGCTAGGCTCTCCTTCAAAAGCTTACGCCTCTCCCTTTTGCAGAAGGTCGTGGGAAAATATTGCCTGAATGAATCAAGACTGGACAATGGCCCTTTTTCCAACCCGCTTCAGACATCACGGCCTTATATGCTTCTCGGACCTCAATTTTGACGTGGACAGCAACTTGGCATGAACAGAGGTCATCCGTACTTGTCCAGTCTTGCAATACATACCAGACACATGAGACCCATATGCGAGGTTAGATCTTCAAATTTGTCATTTTAGTTTTATTTTTCCTGTCCAACGGCTTGAATTAAGTATCAGTGTTTGGTCCTCTGATAGTATCAACGTGCTCCATCACATCTAGATCCACCACATATGAACCAACGAAAAGCAGATGCACTGGCCTCATTTGTATGTGGAAGTGTATCAAATTATGTTGCTATCTCTGACCTTTGCTAAGACTGACTCAAAACGACTTGCCTGTATTGGGAATACGATCGATAAGGCGTCGTTTCGTCACGATGCACGAAAGGAGTTCTCAAGAAACAGAGAGAGGCTCGTGCCCGAGCCAATGCAGGGAATGACCAGCGGCTAGATTCATCATACCCCGAGTTTCTATACGGCAAATGTCTTCGAGACGTTCGCAAGGTACCTTAGTTGGTCATGGTCAACCAGCTGTGGATGTGGATCCTGGGCAAGAACAGCATTATCACCTGCTTCACATGTCAGTACGGGAAGAAGAGCGATCCCTCTGGAGTATTCCAAACCATCAAGATGAGTCTCAAAAGCGGGACAATAAAGATCTAGTCGGTTTATGACTTGCGGTTGTACACATGTGAGAATGCAATGCCTTGTTTCTGGATCGACCCCGACCTCATGTAGACTGTTTCAAGTTTAAGACACTTGCAACTGCTCTTAATTTGTCTTGCCGATGGCTTATGTGTTCAAACTAGGACTCACGGCCCAAAGTCATGGAAATTTTGGCTACAGGCATCGGAAAGATCGTCTGCAGTTTCGGTTTCGGACACTTTTATGGGCTCTATACCACGTCTTCGCGGCGCGAGAAATGGCTGCCATGATACCCACTGAATCTAGAACCGTTTAATAAGATACCGAGTGAACGGCTGGTCCAGTGGGCAGATCAAGAAGTCGGGCTGTATCAATCTTGGGTTGAACTGACTGCCAGCTATTAGGGAGAAAGCAGGAACTACTTATTAGAGGATGAATGGCAGTTTTTTGGGCTTAGAATATCTCTGCTGGAATGGGGTTGTGCCTAGATAACCTATCAAAAGTACAAGCTTGGCTGTTAATCAGATGTCAATGTCGCCAGCCTTGATTATATCCGCAGCCTGTTCATAGCCATGTTAGCAATTGAGACAGCATTTATAGCGATTATGTTCGCACATACCTTTTCAGCAATACCATAGATGGTCTGAGATGGGTTCGCCCCAACAATAGTCGGCATAATGCTCCCATCCACGACCCGAAGCCCCTGAACACCATAAACCCTCAACTCCTCATCCACAACTCCGCCAAGATCCAACGGCATCATGGAGCACGTCCCGACGGGATGAGCCATGGTAGGGTTCACCGTCCCGGGCAGCGTGGCACTCAGCGCCTCGAAGCTCACGACGCCTGGGCCGGGCTGCAGCTCCGCGGGCGAGTACTGCGCCATGGCCGGGTTCTCCATGAAGAAGCGGCGCGTGAAGCGTATCATCTCCACCATGACGTCCTTCTCAAGCGGGTTGGACAGAGCGCGATAGTCGATGACGGGTGAACGTCCCGACGGGTCTACGGGGTCGATGTTGACGCTACCCCTGCTCAGCTGGTGCAGCGCCACAAGCCACCCTTCGGACGACCGCCCGTTCAGGCTGATGACGCTGCTTCCCGGGGCGCTGCCGCTGTTGATGACGAGGTTGTAAAAGGCCGTATCGTTGCGCCGCATCGCCGCGGCGTAGGATGCCATCTGTCGCCCGTACCCCTTGATGACGGACGGATCGGTGCCGGTGGGTAGGGAGGCGGCTGGGTCTTGGGCCGCGAGGGCGTCGGCAATCTCGGCGTAGCGGGTCGGTGAGATGACCGGCAAGGACAGCCAGGCTGCCACGTTACCGGTGGCGATGGAACGAGGGCCCTGTCTGCTGGTGGCCCAGATGTCGTCGGCCCAGGCTCGGAAGCTGGCGTTGCTGATGTAGTCTTGACGGACGGGGCGGATGGGGAAGTTGCGCACTTTTTCCCCAAATCGGTTAGCCATCGTTGGTGTTCTGTTCTTTCACGTATTTGGAACTAAGAAGTATGAAAGAGTAGAAAGGCCTCTGTGTCTCACAATCAAAGCTCGCCGAAGGCATGGGATGATCTTGGAAATTCTGACCGACCCCTGGAACGTCGGCAACAACGGGAATCTTGGCCGACTCGAGCAGCTTCCTTGGACCCACGCCACTCAGCTGCAGAATATGCGGACTATGAATGGCGCCGGCAGACAAAACGATTTCCTTCCTCGCATTGACTGTTGTCGGCAGTCCAGCACCTCCCTCGGACGGCACAAAAGTCACCCCCACGGCTCTCGTGCCATTGAAAACAACCTTGGTCACTTTTGAGTTGACCACGACCTCGTAGTTGTCTCTGTGAATGTCATCCCAGTGACCCGTCCTCGAGAAGGACCGCGTCACCGTCTGCGGGTGACTGAACTGCGGATACCAGTACACCCCCGTCTTGCCCTCGCCGCTGTCCCGCGGGAATTCGACCCCCGGCACTGCCCTAAAGGCATCCACGATGGCCTTGGTGCTGGGGTACTGATACGACGGCCAGCTGGCAAAGACCTTGGACGTGTTCCCCCACAGCTTCTGGTCGTAGGTGATGTTGGAAGCCAAAGCCACCTCTTGTCCCGGCGGGATGAAGCTTATGGCCTTTTTGAAATACGGTAGCATCCCTTCCCAGCTCCAGGTTGAGTTTGGTCCAAAGAACTGTCCCCACCTGTCGTAGTCTTCGGTGGTGCCGCGGATGGTCATCATGGCGTTGATGGCTGAAGTTCCTCCCAGGACCTTGCCGGCAAAGACGCCGGCGCGGCGGTTGCGGAGGTTGGTCTGTGGGACCGAGGTCAGGCTGAACATGAAGTCGGGAATCATGCCCTGGAATCCTCCCTCGATTTCGGTAATTGCCGAGACGTTGACTTTTTGGATGAGTGATATTCGTCAGTGGTACTTTGGAAAGTGTAGGTATGCTAAATGGGGCTATAGACGAACCTAAATCTCCATACTCGACCACCAACACCGAGTTCTTGCCGTCTTCGCTCAGGCGGTCACCAAGTGTCAGTCCCGCAGTGCCACCTCCAACAATGACATAGTCGTACGAATCTGCAAGGGCATTCGCATCTTGAACGATGCCGCCTGAGTGTGCCAAGCTTGACAAAGATAAAGTCAGTGCCAATAGCTTGGCCAGTGTCAGCTGTGGGCTATGCAGAAGTTGAGCCATTGTGTCGATGAAGAATCAGAGCACTCTTACTTTATTGCTGGGTGTAGCGGTCGGAGTGGAAAGATATCGTTGTCTTAAAGAGAAATCCCCGGACAGGTTCGGTAGGCCAAGCCACGCATCTGGTCTTGGAGAAAAGGGGAAAAATTATGGGGTTTGATTTTATCCATAGGAAAGATGGTCTCGGTTCCGTGGTACTTTCAATATACGTTTAAGTATCTTGACTGTGCCACTGAGGATTTTACCCGAGACCCAATTGTTACTGCGCGTCTTTCATTTTTCTTCTTGGCCTTCAGCAGACTGTATAGGTACGTAATATCGCCCTAAACTGATGCAGTGCGACCCGAATTGCATGTGTTCTCGGTGGGTTTAATCCAGTCGCGGCAAATCTCCTACAAAGCCGGAAATTGTGGCCTAATTCAAATTACAAGTCAGCATAAAAACGGAAGGAGAATGATGAAGACGACTTGTAGATCACTGGGTATTGGCAAACAAACTCACATTTTGGTTGAACTCGGCCATAAAATAGTCAAAACATCGAATAAAGTGTTGATTGTACAGTATTCCACAAAATTTGCGAAAGGTTGACTCAAGGTTGTCATTTTAGTCTTCAAAATCCTCAGCCGTAAGATTCACAAAGGCCTCGGTCTCGAATTCATCATGGTCATCTTCAGCCTCGATGACAGTCAGGACGGCTCGGTGTGCACGACAGACCAAGTCCTTGATGGCCCTGGTGTGCCGGGCATACACACCGCGCGGCAGCATAACGTTGAGGTCCCTACGCATCTCAAGCACCGACTCGTCCAGGCGCGCCTGCTTGGTCCAGCTCGAGCCTCGAAGCGTCGCCGGCTCTCTGTGGTCGCGAAGCGGGTCGGTCTCGGGCACTGTCCTGTGTCGCGGGACTTCGTGTTGGGGAGAGTCGGTGACGGCATCGACCCTGGGGTTTCTTCCTGCGCCGGAGGAAGAAGCCGTCGAGGACGGGGCCGGCTCCATCCAGTATCCTTCAACGGCGGCCACCACGGCCTCCCAGATCTCAAGATAAGACTGCTGTCCGACTTCGCGGTGCAGCCTTGCGAGAGAGCTGGTCGTGGCCTGGGGCGCTGGGAACTCGCTCGCGATGATGGTTGCCATTTTGTTGCTGTCTGTAGGCAAGCTGTGCTTGTTCGTGGGTTTGGTCCTGGCGAAGTTCTACCGCAACGGTAAGGAACTTGTGAAAGGATCAAGAAAACAGCTAATCAAAGGTTAGTTTGCGTAGCTACTAATGGCAGATGCCTGTATCCTCGTGAACCAGATGGGATCAGGTTCTAATGAATACAAGGCGCTTGTTGATGAGACTCAATGCAAATTCAAATTGTCCTTCCCGCCGGCGTTGGTTGTTGCATGTTTTATGTCAACTTTTGCGTCCCAAGCAAACAATGACCGTAGCGGCAGAGCATCGAATGACAAGGTGATTGGTTCAACAATAATTCATTGTTTTCCTGGTCATCAATAACAATGAAGACAAAGGGTGTTTGCTGTACTGAACGCTTGGACCTCACTGCTCCAAACATTAGATATTCCACTATGGACCATCAGTCAAGTCGGCAAAGCCTGCCGTCCTGAATCTCCCATTCCTCATTGCCTACACATGGGTGACACCAGAAAACCGTTTCGGGATCTCTATTCTTCTTGATTTCCCTCAGCTTGTCATAGTTGCTGCCCCAAAACTCGTGCTGCCAATCATCCTCGTCGGGATGAGCCTATTCACCTCAGAAGTCAGTAAAGTTGGCCACACAGACGCGTTTATCAAAGATACGGAAGAAAATAATACAAAGGGAAGAAAGTCTTTAACCTCGTTGACGTATGCCGCTCCCCCACCATTCAAACGGAGACTGCGAAGTGCCGCAGAGAACCGCTTTGCATCCGCTGAGGCTTTTGCCGCAGCATCTGCATCGTGAGATGGAAAACTGACTGAAGTAGCTGAACAGAAGATCCTATAAATCAGTCAATAGTCCAAGATGAAAACGAAGAAGGCTACAACCTCAGAAAACATTACCAGCGTGCACCAGGGTCTCGGCCCAAGCTGGGTTTACCGCCGTGCGTCCTCTTCTGACAGCCGCCGCTTCACGAACCCCATTGCCCGAAACCAAATAGAAGCCCGCCTCTCCGCCATCCATCACCGCCTCAAGAGCTGCCCTGATTGCTGTTTCGTCTTGCTCCAAGGCTTTCCCATCAAGCAGCTGCGAAGAAGCAAGTAGCGACCTTCCAGCCTCGCTTTTGTCGTAGTTCTGCTGATACCAGCTGTAAAAGTTAGGATGTGAAACGACTTGGGAGGTAAAAGCAAACTGCCCCGGCCAGGTGGTATTGACATGTTCGAAAATTGGCTGAATGAACTTTAGGATATCTTGTGGGTTGCTGCTGTCCCTCATGATCAAGACGCCGACGACACCTGTATACGTCAAATTTCCGAGGGGCTTGGCCTTGTGCATTATAGGATAGCCCGAGATGCCAGCGGCGGCGAGAGCAGGGATCTGTGTGATGAAGTAGACCATGGCGTCCAAGCCGTAAGGACTCTCGGCGCTTGCAATCATTGAAAATCCCAGACCAAGAACAATCGGCGATTCCAAGGTGAGGAGCGTTATCGAGGTCAAGATGCCAAACGTCGAACCGCCTCCCTAGATACAATCAGCATCACCGCAATCAGATAAAAGAGAGAATGACAAAGCTTCAGAAAGGAAATGGCATACTCCTCGAACGGCAAAGAAAAGATCCTCATTCTCGCATTCGTTGAGCGTCAGCAGCCTGCCATTTGCATCAACCATCTCCATCTCCAAGACCTGGTCGACGGCGAGACCATGCTTCGGGCTCAAGATGCTGTGTCCGCCTCCCGTGATAAAACCTCCCAGAGCAACAGTTGGTCCGTTGCCGCCTACAATGGTCCTGTTCATGGTGGCAGTGAAGTGATAAGCCTCGGCCATCTCGATCCCGGCCCCGAAGGTGACAATGACATCATGCCTCAGATGTGTGAGATCAGCCGATGTGAGATCAGCCGAGGGGCAGTTCTTGGGTTGGAAGGAGCCCTGCTCATGGATCTGTATGCTTTTCATGTGGTGAACCCATATCGACAGAGAGAAAGGCGCGTTGGAACGGCCAAGGTAGTCGTGTCCGCTGTTTTTGACAACTAGCCGGATGTTGTGATTCCTGGCTACTCGAGCATCGCGACTCACACTATATCAACGTATATTCATAGACAGACATCTCGCCGTCGATCAGTATGACAAAATCACTATACCTACCAAAATCAACACCGGCCTGCACATGCTCTGGCTCCGTGGCATTCACAACATAAACAGGATAACCGGCATCGCTGCAACCAACCTCTGGATCAGGGGCACATGTGTCGTTGGCCCAGTTATCCCAATCAACCGACACAGGATCACCTAGATGGAACGATGGATCACGCCACTGGGACTGCGTTGCGAGACATCCCGCAGTGCTGTACGAAGGCTGCTCCGCGTGGCATACTGCCCCTGGTGTCACTGGCTTGATGAGTCTACCTGAGATGGTTGAGTTGAGCTGATTCCATTTCTCTGCTGCTGGCCAGTTTGCATCTTGCGGCGTTACCTTGCAGTGCTTTCGTGCGTCACTGAAATAACCCAAAACAGGTGCTGCAGCGACGAGCAGAAGATGATGGGGCAAGGTGATGCGCATGGTGAATACAAGTAGATTTGTGAGGATCTGAACAGTTATGATTCTTCATAGAAAGCTATCCATTTGATTCAACCAAATCCATGTGACTATTAGTTGAACGCTGGCAGAGTTTGTTTGTGTTACTGATCCCAATCTGGTCAGCGGTCGAGTGACCTCCGGATCCGGGTTCCGGGTTCCGGGTAAATCCCACAGGGCCGATTTGTTCGGCAGTTATACACCAAGAAAGAGGCCAAGATAATTAACGGTTCAGTCTCTCAAAACCGAGTGATATCTTCCTGTATTCCATTCAAGTGTACCTACCGCTCGTGCCCCCTCTATGCGTCATTAAGGTTATTTATCACTTTCAAGGGGCAGAGAAAAATAAGAAACTTAAAGTTCGAGTCAAGCGAATGGCACTTGTCAGAATGCGGAAGAATGAGTGGCGGGGCATGAGCCAAATTCAAAAATAGGCCTCGTTTGTTTCTAGGGTCTCCTGGTTCGAGGCAGTGGGGATGCTTGCAACGCTCCTTTTCTAGGTTAGACAAGCACTAATGGAAGCGAGCCATGACCGAAGGTATTTCCTGTGAATCAACATCTGCAACCTGGTTTGTTCAAGTAAACCTGAGCAAACTTTGTAAATTGGATTTTTTGGAAGCCCACTCCAAAAAAAGTCAAAGTTTGTTCGTTCAACGTTGCTGAAAAGGCACAAGTAATATTTAACCCGGACGACGCAACACGCCTAGCCGCTGGCGATGCTGGTCCAGATAAAACGGTTCAGGTTTGGTCTTGGCGGAAATAAGGTCAGGATCGCTCGCTTACCATCTCACCAAAGTCCCCAGGCGAACCATCTGAAACGGGGGCGCATTCTTTTTTGAATGCAACCAAAACGCCCCTTATCGTCGTGGCCTCAACGCCGATGCAGTCGAAATAAATAAATACAGTCTGTCAGGTCTTGGCTTTTTGTTGACGTGAATCAATCAATCCTACTCAATTTCATTCTCATCAATCAAGTTTCGGCCTTTTACTTTCGTTTTAGCCCTGGAGGACTAACCATATTTATTACTTTGTACATTAATTTTATTATATTTTATTTTTTTTCGATTCATTCAATCATTTATTACCCATTCCTCCGAAAAATAAAATCCCAAAATGCATGCCCAATTCTTTTCCATGCTTGTCGCTGGTAAGCAAATCCCGTGTTGCAGTCCCCCTGCAAAACAAATCAAATACTAACTCCCAAAAAAAAAAAAAAAAACAGTATCTGCGGTCGTGGCCGGCCCACTTCCTCCTTACAAGTTGACCACTCGCCAGGCCGCGGCCGCCGTGCCGCTGCGGATCATGGCGGCCGGTGCATCCGTGACCTTTGGCGTGGGCTCCTCGACCGGCAACTCGTACCGCAAGGACCTGCTGGACCTCCTCCAAGGCCCCAGCGCCAACTTTACGACGCCAAGCCAGGTCACCTACGTCGGCGCCAAGAAGAACGGCAACTTTAACCAAAGCGCCGTCGAGGCGACCTCGGGCTTCGTCATCAAGCAGATCGCGGCCGCCGTGGCCAAGGACGTGCCGACGCTCAAGCCGAACCTGGTGCTGGTGGACGCCGGAACCAACAACTGCAACAAGGGCGGCGTGGTGGCCGACGCCGGCACCCAGGTCGACGCCATGCTGCGCGACATCTTTTCCAAGAGCCCCAACGTCACCATCGTCATGACCAACGTGCTCGTCAACAAGAACGCCGATCAGGATGCCTGCCGTGTCGACGAGAACAAGCAGTTTGCTATCGTCTGGCAGAAGCTCAAGGACGAGGGCGCAAAGCTCGTCACCGTCGACATGCGTTCGGCTGCCGGTCCCACCACTGCCGACTTGTTCGACAGTAGGCATCCCAACGACGCCGGCTATGTCAAGATGGCCAACGTCTTCTTCAGTGGTATTCAAGAGGCTGCCAGCAAGGGTTTCTTGACCGCCCCGGCTGCCTGAAAAGGTTGAACTCTGTGGCGTTTAGGGGGATTTTTGGGAGTTGGCATGTTTGTCACACATAGGCAATTAATTACTTGCATTATGCACGGCATGAAAAAGTAATGAAAGTCATGAAGAGCATACAATTTTCAAAATGGGCTAGATATGAATCATCTGCCCCAGGATGTAAGTGAGTATAATGCCTCAAAAGCTGTGTAGTTACTTTACCTTTTACACTCGCACTGCTCCACACGCCCCGCGGTGATTGGCAGCTCGTCAATATCAAGACCAGTCATGGCTACGTAGACAAATACAGCAAGTCCCCAGACCAATGGAGCAACCACCAGGTAGTTTGCTTCATGCATGATATCTGTACATGAAAGATCTCGGCTGTCAATACGACACAGCTGCTCGACTTTGGAAGAGGCCGCACCCGGGGAGTTTGATAGCTGAGGAAAGGCGTCAATGACTGATGCGATACTCAATCCGAGCATATGTTGGTATGGCTGGGGAATTGCCAGTTTTCTTTTTTTTTTTTCTTTTTTTTTTTTTGGTCTTGGGTAAAGTGGCATCAAATACACAGTAGCATAGCTCTTCTTTGCTAGGAAACCATTTATGTAAAAAGCCTTTGTTTGGGTACGAGATGAATCAAAACCTCAACAAAGCAGAAAGTGTGGACGACCTTGTTACTCAAAGTACAAAGAAATACAAAGGGATCATATCATAGCCTGCGACGACTTGGACTCTTTCTTTTGGTCATGTCAGTTTAGGCTTCAAAGCGTACCAAGAAGCTCTGAACAAAGTGTTTTAGCTTCTGGCCAGGTTGACAACGAATTAAGCAATGTACACATGGTGGGCTCGAATGGAAATCAATAGATAAGGTACATAACCAAGTTGCGTAGCTTTTTCTTTTTCTCCAGAAATGTTTTCAAATGCGACGTTTCTTGTCTTCCGATTGTTTAACATAAAAAGTCTAACCGAGTCAAAGTCGAAACTCAACTAGAAAAGAGCTCTAGAGTGGATTTGAACATGTAGAATAGAGTTATTCGAAAGGAGCTAGTCTTTGTATTTACTGACTAGGTAGCTACCTTCGCTCCACTGACGGCTTCGAAATAGCAACGCTGTCACAGCAGGGTATGTTTTTCTTATATTTGCGTGTAAAATGTGAAGTGTCTCGGGTTTCCATCGGTGAACCAAAATCGCCTAATCAGTCAAAGTCGAATCTCAACTGAACGAGAGTTTTAGCTTGGATTTAGAAACGTGGTGGCATGAGAATGAAGCTGTTTCGGAAAGATCAAGCCGTTGTATATTGGAAAATTAAGGTACCAAAGTTGGGCCGGTACTCACCACGTCGCTAACCCTTCCGAGAAAGCGACGCGGTCACTTTAGAAAATTTCAACACATACGGCGGTCAAAATAGAACTCGGCCGGAAATTCGCCCAATAGGTTTCAAGAAAAAAGCGATGCTTTTTGGGGAACTCAAACAAGCTCTGAGAATGAATCTTGTTTCAAGCTCCCAGATTCGGGAGTCATCGCCATCCATTGCCAAGACGATTTTTTGCCATGGCAAGGAAAGCTTGAATAAGCCAAGGTGAAACTGATCCTTGGGTTGGGAAGTCGCGGGAAATTTAAGTGATGGTCATTTGATTTCAAACGTGATACTGATCAATTATGTGAAAATAAGCATCAATCTTTCGTTTGTGCGATGATCAATCGTCATGGTCATCATGGTATGCTCAAGGTAGGCAACTGACTAGGAGGTGTGTTGCTTACGAAATGATCGGGTGCTATCTGTCGCGGAACCAAGGTACCTTACCCAGGTAGGTACCTTTGTTATCTAGGTAAAGAAAGCAGTCAAGGTAGCTAGGTAGGTGGTAGGTAAAGTAAAGTGAATCGCAACAATTTACCCTACCTACGATATTTGCTCACTGCTAAGAAAGTTGCTCTAAATAGAATGTTTTCGCCTCAGACTTAATGCGCTACGCCTGCCAAGGGTAGAGCCAAGTACTTAAATGCCTGCTTTGTTCTAAGCCAGAAATATCAGATGGCAGAGACGTTGGGACGAAAATAAGTTTCTAAATGGTTGTTTGTTTGACTGGACATATGCGTTGCTATAATTGTAGAGTGAAGGTGGGGTAAGCCTCAGTGAGAAGGCCGCTAACTGGCTCGACTTGGTGGCGCATGGCTGGTTGATGTGGGACCACCAAGGGGATGAATACCCAACCGGAGGGTCTGCTAGGGGCCTGCGTGGATGAGATTCGACATGGAAATAGAAATGAAGACATAACTCGTGGCAAATTGGCATGTCTTTGGCGTTTACATTCTATGAAATGATGTCACCTGCAAGTCTGGCAAACAAGATTATGATTTCTTTTTCGTTTGGAGAAGAAAAGAAACGAAAGAAGAAAACAAAAAAAAAAAAAAAAACGCCGTTGACTTGCATCGCCTGCCATTCGTATAGGGCTTAATTCCTTGCATCTGGTGTGCGCACGCTAGCTCTGTTGTCAACCAATCGATCGGCTGCAGATCTCGCTAGTGATACACGTTCGTGGATTTTACTGTGTATGGATGTGACCTGAAATCAGGGGATATGCTGTTTCTTTGCCCGATTTGTTCTTTACTATCCATTTTTCGAATAGATTAATTAAACCAAGTTTTATTTCCAAAAACAGCCATCCTCCTCTCGCCTCCCGCTAAGTAGAGAATATCATGCGCCGACGGAAAAGAATGGGGCTGAAGTTGTTTCGACCGGCGAACGAATTGTGAGTCGGACAACCACACACAAACGGCATGTTTACCCATGTCAATCATACAAATCATACGTGGGTCCCGAGCGGTCAGTTCTGAAAACTGTCCATCTGCCAAGGGGGCATGTTTAACTCCCCCGCGTCTTGATGTAGGGGTCGACCAAACAACTCTCAACGATGGTCTAGGCCCACCAGCCCCTATCAATGTTCACATGCAGTAAAGAAAAGAGAGCTAGCGGTAGATATTATTAGGAACTATTTTTTTCATTCTCTTTTTTTCGAGGTGATTTAATTATCTGGTAACTTGTTCGATATTTGGTAGAAGTGGAGGGCGTAATACAATAATAGGTCGTTGCCAAGAAGATAATCAGGATTCAGGTCAATCCGTCCTATCTTCTGCGCCTTCTTTTCCGAGGGATGAACCATAGTTTGGATGAAGCCATAGTAGAGTATTACAATTAAGTCGTACCACAGGATGGGTATTTTGGCAGACGACGGCGGCTGCATGCAAACATAACAGTTCTGGGTGGTACCTTGAACCATTGTTGCAATCCCTCGAGTCAAGTTAGACTAGTCTGTTTTATGTTGATCAAGGTCATATTGAAGTACCATATTTTGCTACACTAAAAGCTTTTTGGGAAATGAATAGTCATGGGAACCATCGCAAGACCACGAGACAAACTGTAGACGAACCAATACAAATCTTCTTGAGCACATTCAAACTACTGGTATAGGCCCTGGGGAAACCAGGCCTGGCCTACTGGAGAAGGGGGTCCGTAATACATGGGGTACCCTTGCATCAGATCCTATACAACTCACGGCAGGTAAAAAACCCCCCCGCGAAACCAAGAGAGCGATAAACTGCACCCCTGTACAGTAGTAATATTCTTAGGAATATGGGGTCCGTACCTGGATATCTCTCCAGGTTGGAGCTAGCTATGGTGGATGACAGGTCATGGATTGTGCTGCGCCCAAAAAGTAAAAAAAAAAGTAAAACACCCGAAAACGTTAAGGGGACAATTAGTTGACGTCGCATAATGGAGAAGTAACATGCCAATTTTGGGCTCCTTAGACTGGCAGGGTATCTTGTAGATGACCTCGTAATATGGCGGCTTCAGGATAAATATGGAAGTGATCTCCCGTATTTTTTTGGTTCTGGATTTCCTCTTCTCCTCAGCATCATCTACATTCACATTTTAGGTTTCTGTGTGTTTCTTTATTTTCCTTTTCTTTCTCCCTTTTGGTTTCTTTTTTTTTTTATCTGTTTTTTTCTCTTTCTATAAGTCTTTCCTAGGTCTTGAAGGTCTCTTTCTCTTCTTTTTCCCCACATCTTATATCTCTCGTTGATCCGTGAAGACAAGATGCGCACTACACAAACTCTCTCCTTTTTCGCCCTCCTCATTGGGAGCGGCCTTGCCACCCCGGTCCCGGCATCCGATGTTACTCTTGCAACCTCGACCAATTCTTCCACGAATGCAGCTGCGACAGCCGGCACCGTCCCAATCCCCCAGGGCTTCACCAAGACGGTATTCGAGGACAACTTCGCCAAGCAAAAGGCGGGAGCGCAACCGGACGCGTCAAAGTGGTTGATCGACGTCGGTACCCAGTACGCCGGCGGCGCGGCCAACTGGGGAACCCAGGAGATCCAAACCTACACCAGCAGCACGACCAACCTGGCCATCAGCAATGACGGCGCGCTCAAGATCACGCCGATCCGCACTGGAAACGCATGGACCTCGTCGCGTATCGAGACAAAGGCCGGCAGTGACGTGCAGTGCCCTGTCGGCGGCAAGCTCCGCGTCGAGGCGAGCCTCAAGATCCCCGCTACCGACCCGGCCACTCAGCTTGGAATCTGGCCTGCCTTCTGGATGCTCGGCTCGGGCTTCCGCACCGACCGCAACTCTTGGCCCAAGGTTGGCGAGATCGACATCCTCGAGGTCTCCAACGGTGTCAGCACCGTCTTCCACACCGCGCACTGCGGCATCATCAACGGCGGCCCTTGCAACGAGAAGACTGGCCTGGGAGGTAACGCCACGTTCCCTCGCGGCAAGTTCGTAAAGGTCGCCGTCACCATCGACCGCACCAACAAGGGCGGCAATTTCCAACAGGAGAAGCTCGAGTGGTCCGTCGATGGCCAGGTGACCCACAGCCTGACCGGCGCCGAGGTCAAGGACTCTGATGCGTGGGAGAACCTCGCTCGCACACCAAAAATGATCCTGCTCAACATCGCCATCGGTGGCGAGTTCCCAGATGCAAAGGCCAAAGTCACGACCCCTACTGCCCAGACGGTCGGCGGCGACCCCAGCTCCATGGAGGTCCAGTACGTTGCTGCCTGGACCACTTGAGGCTGAGTATTATTTTCTTCTCGTCTCTTTTTTATGGACAAAATTTCTCCTTCCTCCATTCCCCTTCTTTGCCGCTTCGATCCTATCTTGAGAAGCCCGCCACATCTCCTCAATCTTGACATGCTCACCATGACATCATTTTTCCTCCACCTGCTTTTTCCTTTCTTTTTTTTCTATCTGATCCTGGCGTTCATGTCTTATATTTGCTTTTTGGACTTTGTCTTTTAGGATATGCTTTTCAGGTTGGTTGCATTGCATCGGAACCTCATGTTTACTTTATATGGGCGGAGTTTTGGGAGGGTTTTTTTTTTCTTCACAAGGTTGTCGACCCAGTGTTGGCTTCCCCGGGGTTTGGTTCCACTTCCTTTGCCAGTGGCAAGCGGGATGTGGGTGGTCTTGATTGACTGAGTAGGGAGTGGGCATTTCTGTTCCTTTGACAGGATTTTTGGTTTTTTTTTTTTTTTTTTCCTTTTTTTCTTTTCTCATTGTGACCAATCGCACTTGGCTGCGAGGAACTTCTTTGTATCAGCTTGGTTCCCATCGATCTTGGTATCGATGTTGTGTTTACTTTAGGGCTAGACCTTTTTTTTTCCACCCATAAGCTCATGTCATCAAATTCTACAAACACTAAATCTCAAAACCCAATCAAACAAGGCAAATGATCGTCGTCTCTTTGCAAAAATTTCATGGTTCTCGATGTCTTACTGCATGGCCGCACCTCCACAATAACCCGCCAAGTCTAATGTCCCGCGCTTACATCTGGGGCCGAAGTCAAGGTAATTGGTTGAATCATGCGCCTTTTGAGGTTAGCAGGTCGTGCGCCGCAACAGCCAAGATCTCAGCTAAACCCATAGCAGACAACCGAAAGTCAATCATCACACTCGTGCAGGGCAATGTATCCAAAGATAGTAGGCAGCCGTAAAATATTACCAGCAAAGGTGCAATTTCTACTCCGCTTACCCGGCTTAGCCCTCTGTCGCCCGCCCGGCCCTCTCGTTATTTGATAGTCGCTGCGGTCCCGACTCGAAGGATTCGATATAACTCGCCAAGTTTCTTTCGTTTTACCAATAAAAAAAGGCTTCTTCAACTTCTTGTTTTGCTGCGGGTGTCGTGTAATATTGTACTGCTTGTTATCCGGGATTGTCACTGCCGCCGTCCCTATAATTTCTCGGTAAGGACTTGATTTGCTGCCGTAAAAAGAGACTTTTCGATCACCGATTCCGGCTGCTGCAATCATGGGCGCACAACATCTTAGCCAGAGCGGGCTGGAGGTGGTCAACAACGACATGCAGGGTCTTCAAGCCGTACACAACAGCAACAACGACGATGACGGTAGAATGTACAGCCCTAGCAGCCACCGCCAACCCTACAACGACCATTGGGGGAAGACGGATCGCTCGACCATCGCGACGCCGATTCCTTCAGAATACCGACAGACGCCCGCATTCACACCGGCCGAGATGTACCACGCTCCACCTCATGCGCCGACGCACTCGTCCGAGACCAAGAGGGGCAAGCCGGTTCCCTTTGGTCTCAACCCCTGGGTCTTTGCTGCCATGGCTGCCCTGATAGGAATGATCATTAGCGGTGCGGTGGTTGGCGGCGTTTTGGGAGCACAGTTGGCGTCAAGGTATGCGATTTCCCTTGGCTTTTTTTTTTTTGCGTCGACTTTTTGATCTCATGTTTCCATCAACTAACAGGATCCCTCTTTCCACAACATCACAGCCCATCATCTCGAGAATCAACACAAACGACAGTAGTGACGACGTCCGGCCAGACCACAGCGCCCACGCCCAACAACACTCCGCAGCCCGCCTCCACCACATCCTCGTCCTCCTCTCAGACGGTCCCGACCACGGCGTTAGAAAACTACTCGGTGGCGTCTCCCAAAGACGTCAAGATGCTGCAGTGGGACTGCCCGAGGATCGACAAGTCCTCGATCCTGTCGACGTTTGACAAGAAGCGCTTCGACATCGAGTGCGGCATCGACTCGCAGAACCAAGGGGCCGAGGCGCCGGGCGCGCTGTCCGTAATCTCGGTCCACTACGCATACAACCTAGAGGCTTGCCTGGACGCGTGCGCCGTCATGAACAAGCGGTCGGGCGACGCCGGTCGGGACCTCAAGTGCAGGCTCGTCGTGTTCCACGCCGGCATGCGTGACAATGTCGACAAGGGCGGCAACTGCTTCCTTAAGAACGCCACCAGGGCTGAGGGGAACAATGGCAACACCAACCCATCGCTACTGACGGCTAGTCTGGTGGATTGATTAAAGTGGTGGTTTTGTTTTATTTTCGTTTGTGTGGTGAAATTTGACTCTCTGGCGTCGGGTTTTGGTCGGGATTCAGCATGGCTGGTGCGCTCTTTTTCTTTCTCTGATTTAAATTCTTGTACTTAATTAGTGGATAAGTCCGCACTCAAAAGCCGAAAGGCGTATTAATTTTGCATATACATATACAATTGCAAGCATTAGACCACTTGTGACAACCCGACGGACGAACTTGCGATGCCCCAACGTCCAATGTGATGGATTCACTCAACTCGATATCGCCCATCATTAAGGCTTGCCAAAAAAAAAAAAAAGGATTGTTTTTATCTCGGGTTTGACAGCCGATGTAGTATCTGAATTATCGTTGTCATGTCGGCGGCTTCCGCACTGCGGCTGCTACATTCCATCTCAATCGGCGGAAGCAGGCTGTCGCCACTGTAGCCACCGCCACTCACCGGTCAAACGACTTGTACCCAAAAATGCAACGTTTCGGCCTTGGCTTTTTGGCATTCGCCTTTGCAGTGGAGTCTTTTCTGTGCAATTCTTGTGCACTGCCAAGAACCAGGCTTGTATCAACTTGGCTCCCGGCCAAGCTGCGAGTGATTTTTGTTTTTGCGACGCAAACCATCATTGCCGACGCTAGGATTTCGAGACTTATATCATCTGGGTTGATTTTGGGAGAAAAACATAAGTTTTGAATATCGGTCAAAGCCGAAGTAGTCTCAATCCCATTTGAATGACACGTCAAACCACCTGACGATCCTCTCGTGTTCTAGAATTCTTTCCCCCAGCAGCATACTGTGGATCGTGGGGCCCTTTTTTGTGACGATCCGATTGTGCTGCACTGTCCGAGTCACTTAGCGTAGCAATCTTGTTCTGCCCTACGGACCACGAAAGTATGAGTCGGGCTAATGGGGGGAAAAAATAAAGCAAGTCCAGTCCAAGAAAATGCAGCCTTATGGGATTGGATCTTTTACATCCTGTATCTTTCTACATATACTTACTTTCATCAGACAAAAACCTCTCGATCTCTTGTTGCAGCCCGAGGAATGATGACCACACCACAAGCTTTCTGGGCATACACACACAAATGTCCAATGCAACCTCCTCAATCGGGATGAACAAAGGGGGCACTGCTATCTCGCAGCGGGGGCCCGTCCCGCAAAGAATGCTTGTAACATCATGCAGTAAACACCTTTTCGTGAGCTGCAATCCAATGGCTTGTCAGAAGTACAAACAGATTTCATCTGTCCCTGTCTCGACTAACCCGGGTTTGTGGCAACCCCTGAATGCATGCAGCCACCGGTCCGGGCGGGTCCATCAAACCCCCTCGGAGAGTATTTCCAAAAGAGGCATGGCTTTTGTGTATGGTTTTTATTTGCCTTTTTTTCTCTTCAAATTCGATGTTGATATGACGGCCGACAAAAACAAACAAAGACGAGTTGAGCAGTGCCTTCTTCCCCGGACAAAAGCTTTTAGGTTTTTCTTTGCTGACTCGATGCTCGCTTAATCAAAGTTGTTCCCCTACATGGTATTCTATTCGTACGTGTACCTTTTACTCTCGGCCGATCGCCTTACTAAATCACGGGCCCGGGGGTGGGGATGGCCACTTGGAATAGTAGTTCAGTCCTGTCATTCGCTTTGTTTTCGCTCATGCCGGAGCCCATACGGGCCTCAAACCAAGAGCTCGGCTTTGCTCCGGGATGGAAACTACTTTGCAAAGATTTTTTTTTTGTGTGTTAGATATCTATGGACTGCTTTCTTATCTCGAATACCTTGCAAGAAAATGAAGAAAAAGTTGGTACGTCAGGAGCAAAGTCCCACACTCGCTGTCGCGTAACCTCGTGGTCAGCACATTACCACGGTTTTTTCTACCAACGGCATAGAAAAAAAATATCCACTCGGATCAACGGCGACCTGTCAATTTGCATTGATCAGGGCTGACCCTTTAGCAGCTCCGGGGTTAGATACCATGTACGCGATAGTTTCCCCGAACAAGCCCCATTCAGGGTTCAGCATGCATGTCAACTTCAACTCCCTGCCTTGTTTTGTCCGTCTTGTGGGGTTATCTTTTCTCGATGCAAAAGAAAAAGAGAAGCAAGTCCACGCTCGTTTCGCCACTCCTTTTCACGTCAAAGGGGGCGCATTTCTTTTCTTTTCCTTTTTTTTTTCTTGTTGCTTTTTGGGTCTGCAAATTTGATATAGCAGTTTTAAACCAAAAAGAGACTTATCAAAACTTCAGAGACGATGAAGTCGCTCCCGGCTCATCTGTTTCTGCTGCTCATAGGAGTATGGGCATTAATAGTACAAGCACAGAACCTAGAGTTGCCTGCCTGCGCGGTATGATCTGCACCACCCCCAAAAAAAAAACAAAAGATCGTCGCTGCTTAAAAGAAAAATAAAATAAAAAAATCCTGCAGGATGCACGTGGACTGACTTGGATCTACCATCTTCTAGCAATCATGCCTGGCCACATCCATAGCAGCATCGCCCTGCGCGTCGACCAACCAGACATGCATCTGCACGGATGCCAAACTACAGCAGGAGGTTAACGAGTGCGTCAAGGTGAATTGCACCATCAGGGAGGGATTGGTGACGCTCAACACGACGTCGACCGAGTGCGGCGTGCCGGTCCGGGACAAGCGGCAGCCACTCAAGACGCTGGCCATCACGCTGGGCGCCATCTCACCCTTGTTTGTGTTTATGCGGATGGCGGCACGCCTCATGCTGATGAACGACGGAGGCGCCGCCGTCGCCATCGGTGCGGACGACTGGTTCATCCTGGCATCGCTGGTCCTCGGCGTGCCCAACACGGTCGTCATCGTCAGCGGCCTGGTGGATGCCGGAGGCCTCGGGCTCGACATTTGGAGGCTCGACCCCGAGACCATCGACACGTTTGGCAAATACTTTTACGCGACCGAGATCATGTACTTTGCCGAAGTTACGCTGCTCAAGATGTCGCTGTTGTGGTTCTACTTGCGCATCTTTCCCTCGCGCGGCGTCCGGCTCGCTCTCTGGGCCACCATCGCCTTCACCATCGCCTATGGTCTCGCCTTCTTTCTAATAGGGGTGCTGCAGTGCCAGCCAGTCTCGTACTTTTGGACAAAGTGGGATGGACAGCACCAGGGAACCTGCATCGACATCAACGCCGTGGCTTGGTCCAACGCCGGCATCAGCATCGCCCTCGACATTTGGATGCTTGCCGTACCGCTATCACAGCTACAAGCCCTACGGCTCAATTGGAAGAAAAAGGTCGGCGTGGGACTCATGTTCGGCGTCGGCGCCCTGGTTACCGTCGTCAGCGTGCTGCGGCTGCAGTCGCTCGTCGAGTTTGCGCGGTCCGACAACCCGACCATGGACAGCTGGGACGTGACGAGCTGGTCCGTCATCGAGATCAACGTCGGCATCATGTGCACCTGCCTGCCCAGCCTGCGCCTGCTGCTGGTGCGCATCTTCCCCCGGCTGGGCGGCACGTCGACCGCGTCGAGGACCTACGGCGGCGGACGCACCGCTGTCACCGTCGGCGGGACCGCCGGGATGTCGAGGATCGGGACCGTGTCCAAGGCCAGGCCGACGTACGGCGTGGACTCGAGCGTCGAGGGAGGGTCGGCGACGAGGCCCAAGGAGGTTGAGCTGCGGGGCGGCATCACGATGCAGAGGTCTTACAACGTGTCGTACAGCGATCCAGACGACGAGGAGAGCTTGGTGCAGATGCACGACCTGGAGCCGAGGCGGAGGGACGATTTTGAAAAGCCAGGGAGCAGTGCAAGCTCCGTTACCATGGCACCCACGTCCAACTCTTGGATGTCAGGGACAGGGAGACGTTCGGATAGGTGATTGGATTTTGCTTTTATAGAAATGGGAAAGGGAGATCATACATCGGGGCCTGGTAAACGAATTTGAGCGGCGTTGGGGGGGATTTTACTAATTCAGACCTTTTATTTTATGGAAATGTCAAGACGTTTCTGTTCTATATTTTTTGCTTTCCTTAAGAGCGACGTTCCAAGTGACGAGACGAGTACAACATGAGCTATTCTCATCACGAAGGGCAGAATCACACCTCCAACTCAAGCATAGTAGCCCGCGTAGGGGTCGTTCAAGTCGCAGGTATGGGCATCTCCCAACGCATACCACTCCTTGCAGATGCCACACTGGGTCGGCTCTGGGACTTGTCCACCAGATGCGGTGTTGGAAGTGTTTGAGGTCTCGGAGCCTGTCGAGCTGCTCGAGGATGAGCTGTTTCCAGAGCTGGAGCTATCGCCGCCCGAGGACGACGTGTCGCTGCCGTTTTCGCCGTACTTGGTAGTGGATGACATATTTGCTTGTTGTTTGGTTGACCTTTTCTCTTGGATTTTTCGACGTTCGGCTTTGGGGATGCTACTTGAGCACTACACTGCGAGGAATCGACTGACTGCTACGGGGTATTTATACTTGTTGGGAGATTACATGTAGGTTGCTGTGATACATTGTTAATTGTGTGACCTAACGAAACCAATCCCAGATACCTCCCAATGTAATCAATGAATTCTTAGGGAAAATGAGCTATTTGAATCTGATGGTCTACTGACAAAGTGAGTCAGTGCTTGTGATCGTGCTAGGTCAGTGCATCCCAAGGGAACAGTAGACCTTAACATTCACTCAACTTTGTCAAATCACGCATCTATCTTGGCGATGTGGTAAATAATCTTTGATCGGTTGTAGATTAGGGAATGAGTTAACTAGGTTAAGAAGCAAGAAGTGAACTACCCCAGTTCGGCAACATAAATTCTCTGTGAATGAGGGTCTTATAGCTTACAGTATAATCCTATCACGGCTTGGTTAGCAAATTCCAAGTCTCCAGACCCAGCTCCCGTATATTATCTGTCCAGATATCTGTCTCGCCATCAGCCCTCCACCATCTGAACTTCGTCAACTCCGTGTATTACTTTGGACCCGATCTTACTTTGTCGCCCTTGATGAAGGCCGGGAAGCCTTGATTCCAGCCACTGAGCAGCGTGTTCTCTTGGTCTGCCAGGACCGGCACATTGCTCGAGTGCGTTACCCCCAACTCACGAGGAAAAGTCCCATCGACGGCCCCAGCCTCCTTTCGATTCGATACCACAGGACGTCGACGCCGGGAATAAGGCCGGCTCGAAACAGGACGTCGTAAAACCCGCGTCAAAGAGCATGAACGTGGAGGTTGGCGTAGGTCTCGCCGAAAAGGTCCTCCGAGATAATTGCACGAGTCCATTCCAGAGCAGCCCTTAGGTCCTACAATCCCATGCTACTATGGGCCTCACCGTTGCTTCTTGGACTCGAAGGTGAGCTCTTCACTTGTATGGAATTCGAAGGCATTGAAATCTGTAAGCACTAAACACCACGATCGCCCTGATTGCAGATCCCTCAAGTGACCCCAACGAGCCTGGGCTTCAATTGAAGCTGCCGGGCTGCAGGAAGCCTCGATGCAAATATGCAACAACAGGCCAGCCCTGCTTGAGCGTCGGCTCTGCATATATCCTGATGTTCAGTTGCAGACAGTCCTCATGGAAGAGGGCCTGGTTTGTGGAGTTCGCGCTGGAGGCTGTGGAAAAATTGCCGTCCCACCAGTGAATCGATCCTGGTTCGAAACCGTGCCGTATCTGAATTCCTCGGTTAGCTTTCGAGGAGCGCGAAACCGTCATTCACCCGTCGGTGGTAAGACATAAGGAAGGCTTCCGAAGTACCGATTGACCGGTTCATCATCCAGAACCACGGTCAGGCCTTCGGTCAGCGTCAGTCGGCTAGCATCAAAGGTATATATTTGCTGTTGATATGTCATTGCAGTGCAACTCACTTTGGCAGAGTTAGATTTATGATCTGGTCCCTGCAAATTGTGACAGTCTGAACTAGACTCGGACTCAGGGACGATTTCATATAATCTCTGATAGCGCTTTGTATCAATTACATTCCCCTATCCATATTCTCACATCCCGCCTCTCAAGATGCCCAAGATATGGAGATCGTCGAGTCTGTCAAAGCTAATGCAACGGGAAAGGTGAGCAGTAACATAGCCTCGAGGTGAATTTGTTCTTACCATGAGCTTGGTGCATTCGATAATCAGAGATCTGTGCCCGGGAACGAGCTCATGTCCAGCTGCCTCCAGCTTTTAGCAAACTCTGTTAACACCCATTCAACATCTACCATGACACCAACCACCAACGCCCTTTAGCGACACTGTGGGAAAAGGTCTTCTCTCCACGGCATGGGCATCTCCACGGCATAGGCCGAATTTGAGGATACAGTCTCCAAACCTCGGCCAAAATCATAGCCTTTGCGGCCATTATCCACTCTTCATCTCATAACCAATCGAGATTTAGCCATACCGACTCCGATCCAAGGACTTCACTGTCACGTATCTCGCCGGTTTTCTGGCTGGTCTGTTCAACATGTTTTGTGAACCCGATTGCGCTGGAGAGCAGTGGCTGGAAGTACTATATCGTTTATCTCGTCATTGTATTCGAATTTCTCGTCATCATTCACTCAGTTGTATCCGAAGACGCGTTGTGTTACACTCTAGAGCAGATTGCCTTCACCTTAGACAGCGAAGAAGCTGAGCTGCCGTCAGAAGAGACCGAAAACGAGGCACTGGCACTGGCAGATATGCAGAGAGATTGAACCAGTACAAAATATATTCTCTTTTTTAAATGGTGGAAAGCGCTAGGACTCAGACTAGTTTTTGAATTACACAAAAATTGCCCTCTTTGGTCCCCAAGGGAGGCGCCTCAACATGTACCAGCCCTGTTACTGCAGGAACGCCTCGCCGGCCGCCCCCAGGTTCGGACCTTCGACCTAAACGGCCATTACGAAGTTGTTTCCTGACCCATTATCGCAGCTTAAGGCCGGCGTTCGAAGGTGGTACGAAAGCAGTGTAGAAATGCGAGCAAAGGCGTCCCACTGCTTTTTCAACAGCATTTCTGGCTATGTTCCACGATGAAGAGTCAAATGCTTTGTGGCACCAAGGGAACCGTTTGCAGTTTTTTTTTCAATTTCAAATTTTGGAGCCTGTTCCTCAACTAGCTATGGAGATATAGGAATAAAGGAAGGCGAATCAAGGTGAAAATAGAACAGATCCGTGACAAGCTAGTGGCAGTATTTATCAATTATGTTGGAAAACCACGCTTGGCTGTTTTTTAGCCCCTCAATGTCGCCTTCCAACTTTCCACAATTCTGGCGGCTGACCCAAATGGGAGTGTAGTCACCGCCAAAATCAATTAACCACAAATTGTTATTCTCGTCAACCAAAACATTACGCGGTTTCGTACTTCCCCATTATATTCCAGCATTGTAAAAAGTGTAAATAAGTTTTGCCAGCTTTTTGGACCAGCGTCGACAAGGTTCTTGCTTGGTTAAAAAGGCGATGTCCGCCAAAGTGCTGGGTGCATCGCTGATTTCGGTTTTGATTTGCAGCAAAAGCAATTCAAAAATACGTTTATTATTGTAGGATTTATCGTACACCACGCCGTGGAAGCGACAAATTCGAAAGTCCACTGGGATTCGTAGTTTCAGTGCTTAGACTAGACCCCCCTGCGTTGCAGGGTGGACCGGGCGCTCCATGTACCTTTCAGCCACACGGCTTTTCGACCAATTAAATTGGCCGAAAAATCGCGCCCGTTTTAATTTGAGGACATCTTATCGATTATCGCCGTATATGGAGGTAATCGTACAGTATAAACACTGTTCACGCATTGTATGCGCACCGGCTATGTTTTTAAAATATTGTTTATTATTTTATTTACAAATATTTAATTAGGTAAAAATGGTAAAAATAAAATAAATATATCGTTGTAAAATTTAAAATTAGGGTATTTTAACAGGCCAGAAAATGTAATAATAATCGCCGTATAAAAAAAAATACAAATAAATATTATTATTATTATTATTATTTGTAACGTTTTATTTAAAAATTTATATACGAATAATAATATGTATAAGTTTTTTATTTTGTTAAAAAAATAAATACTACTATACTAATAGCCACGTATAATTTCTTTTTGGGAATTATTATTCGTTATTTTTTTTATTTATATAAATATATGTTAAATTTTATATTTTATATAAATATTTAATAATTAATGTATTAATTAATAATAGTTTTTATTAGAAAAAACCTATATATATTACCCTTTTAAATTTAGAATTTAGAATTATAAAAATTCTTTTATTTTTTTATTTTTTTAAAATAAATATAAAATAAATAAAATATTTAATATATTTTGTATTTTATTATATAAAATTGTATAAATTATATAACTTTTAAGTATTTTTTACATAAAGGTTTATTTATATTGGTTATATAATCGTGAAAATTTTAATTTTATTATCGTTAAAATTAGTAAAAATATAAACCCGTTTCGATTATAAATATATTAAAAATATTCATAATTTATTTATTTAAATATTTAATATCTTATATTACGTAATAAAATGGTTAATATTCATATATATTATATATGTATATATATTACCCCCCACGTGTAGAAATCTTACATTTATATTTTAAAATAAAAATATAATTTGAAAAAAATTGAAAAATTCCAAAATTTATTAAATAACCAACCTTTATTTGCAAATTAAAGCCACCTATATACCAATTTAACCAATATAACCATTAAAAATGTTTAATAAATCGTTATTAATAATTTCGTTAATTTTTATATCCAATTTGCAAACCGTTTATTTTTGCGATTTTTATTTAATTAATTATAACGGACTGTCGGTCGCCGAATTAACGAAATCACCTCCATTTGAGCCGAAAATCGACAAATTATCCTTAAACCTGAACCAAAATGATTTTTGGTTGGACCGACAAATACAAATAAAACCACGAATTAAACCACGGCTTAATTAGTCTCAGGGCTCATCCCTAAACGCGAGCTTCACCAATTAAGCCGCGTGGTTTAATTCGTGGCTTTGCTTGTACCTGTAGGTCCAACCAAAGATTACTCTAGTTCAGGTTTGAGGACAATTTGTTTATTTTGGGTTTAAATGGAGGTAATTTCGGCAATTCGGCGACCGACATTCCGTTATAATTAATTAAATAAAAATCGCAAAAATAAACGGTTTGCACGTTGGATATAGGAATTAACGAAATAATTAATAACAATTTAATTTATATTTTTAATGGTTATATTAGTCGAATTGGAATATGGGTGCCTTTAATTTTCAAATGGAGGTTGGTTTTTTAATAAATATTGGATTTTTTCGATTTTTTTTAATAATATTTTTATTTTTGGATATAATTTAAAAAGTTTTGTACGTAAAGGATAATATATACGTATATATTATATATATAAATTTTTACTAATATATTACGTAATATAAGGTGTTAAATATTCGAATAGGTAAAATATTAAATATTTTTAATAAATTTTGCAATCGAAACGGGTTTATATTTTTACCAATTTTAACGATGTTAAAACCAAAATTCTAACGATTATATAACCGGTAAAGACAAACGTCCACGTAAAATTTATTTTTTAATATTATTACAATTGCGTATTTTATATATATATTTAATAAAATTTGCATATTTTTAAATTTTATTTTATATTTATTTTAAATTAAATTAAAAAATAAACGTTATTTTATTATTATATATAATTAATAATAAGGTTTATTATATCGAAATTTTTAATTATAAAACCTTTTATTTATAAATATATTAATTATTAAATATTTATATAAAATATTAAATTTAACGTATATTTATATAAATAAAAAATTAACGAACGATTATTTCGATAAAAAATTTATACGTGGGTGCTAATATAATTATATTTATTATTATTTTAAAATTAAAAACTTATTTATATTATTATTTATATATAAATTTTTAAATAGGGCGTTAAAAGTATTAATATTATTATTTATTTTTATTTTAATTTATATGTAAAATTTATAAATATAAGGTTTTTACCATTAAAAAGCCCTAATTTCAAATATTATAATAATATTTTCACTATATTTTTACCATTTTTATTTAATTAAATATTCGTAAATAAAAAATACACAGTTAAAAAACTGTATCGCCGTTGCGCATATAATGCATGTACAGTGTGTGCACAGTGCGTATACTGTGCAATTCTGTCGCTTGCGACGAAAATCAACAACATGTCCTTAAACTAGAACGGGCGCGATTTTTTCAGCCAATTTGATCGGTCGAAAAGCCGTGTGGCTGAAAGGTACATGGAGCGTCCGGTCCACCACTGCGAAGCAGGGGTGGTCTAGTTTAAGCACTGAAACTACGGCTTAATTAATGGAACTCGCGTTTAGGGATAAGCCCTGAAATTACAACGCAGGGGGGTTTAATCTGAGCATTAAAATTAAACGGAGTGTCGGTCGCTGAATTGGCGAAATCACCTCCACACGCGGCGAAAATCGACAAATTATCCTCAAACCTAAACCAAAGTGATTTTTAGTGAAACCCACAGGTACAAGCAAAGCCACGAATTGAGCCACGCGGCTTAATTAGTAGAATTCCGATTCAGGGATGAGCCCTGAGACTATGAAACTCGTGGTTTAGGAATAAACCTTGAAATTACTTTTGCTTAATTTTGGTAATAGCAATTTGAAATTATAAATAAAAATGGGGATTTAAAAGGGTAATTTATGCGTATAATAATACCTTATTGCCTTATTAATGTTTTTCTATCTTTTCTTCACGCCGAGAAATGGCTTTAACGTTTATAAGTTGTAATTGGTAAACTTTTAAAAATTACACCCAGAACTTTATATTTGAATACGTTACTCAAGAGAATAAGTAGCAGTGCAAATATAAGAACATTAAATGTGATTTTTAATCGATGACCTTCGCAGCTTAACTTTAATTACTAATTTGGAAAGGTCGGGCTAATATGTGGCTTTTAAAATTCAAGGATAAAAAAACAACACAAATTCATATCTGCGGTTCAGCACATATTTAAGACTTTCGTTTACGGAGTGACCAGGGTATCCGCTAATAGGGATATTATTTTATGCAGCGAAATATAATTTTAAGGTCAAGTTATCCAGTACCCTAAATACTTCACTTTCCGCCCACACAGCTTGTGTCTGCACTGCCTTGCCCGGGTACTTTTTAGTGGAGTTTTTAACCCAAGTCGAACACCACGCATAACATTTACAAAGCCATGAAGGTCAGGTCAGGTTACCTGCCTCCGTTTAACAAGGTAAATTTTACGTCTTTAATCGGCCTTATTAGGCGTTGTGCGTTATGCGTTATGCGTTATATATTAATTGTGAGTTGTAAGTAGCATTATTTGTTCCCATCCTGGGGATATACATTGAAACATATATCTGGGTATAAATTACTTAAGGGCTGTGCATTATGGGCCCCCTTAAAGAGGGGGTTATAATATTATAATTTTTGACAAAATCGTTGGCCATTGTCGCTAATAAAAAAACCCGGCTGAAAAGTACCGTACCATAAGTTAATTCAAATTTAAAACTTCACATAAAATAAATAATTATATAAACCAAAATGCCATTATAAAATTCAAGAAAAAAATATTTCTTTTACATAATTTTCTAATTTTTATTTAATTTAAATTAAGTTTGAATTTCGTTTTCAAATATAATATATATTACAATATATTATCCGCCCCTCCCACCCAATTACTAATGTAAATAAAAGTATTAAAAATATAAAAAACTTTAATTATAATATTTCCATTTTATTTAATATAATTTAAGTTTAAATAAATATTAAAGTATAATTTAAAACGTTTACCTAATTAATTAAATAATAAGCTGCGGGAGTAATCGCACGGGCCAATTACACGTAATTTACTCCTGAAAAAATAACATAAAAGAAATACACAGTTAAAATTTATCTTCAAATAATTATTTAATAATATATAATATATTAATACTATTTTAATTAATTAACTTAGTATAAGGTTTATTAATAATAAATATAATACTTTCATATAAATAATTAAAAAGTAAATAAAGTCGATTTATTTATAACATTTTATATTTATATTAATATTAAAACTTAAAGTATATTTAAATAAGTTATAATAAATATAAAATTTTATTATAAAAGTATTTTCTTATTTTCAATTATTAGTTAATATAAAATATTATATTCTTTAATTTCGACTTTAAAATTAATATATTATATTAATTTTATAATTAATTTAAGTTATATTATAATTTAAATATCTTATTATTATTTAAACCGGGTTAAAAAAATAATAAATATTATTATAATGTAAAACCTTACTTATTATATATAATATATATTAAATGCACTTTAAATATATATGTTTAAACTCCCGTAATAATTAATAATATAATAATATACTTTATATTTATATTTTATTATATATAAAGTTATGATTGCCAATTTATATCGGTTAAAGTATTTAAAACCTCGATGTTTTAAAAAAAAACACTCTGGCCCACAATTTTGTTAAAAATTATAATATTATAACCCCCTTTTAATGGGCCCACGATGTATAACCCCGAGTAAACGTGTAATAAGATATTGTGGGTACCGGATAATTTGGCCCTTTTTTTACTATTTCGATTGGCTGGGGCTCTTTATCAATTCTAATTCTCGGGTAATTATTTGAAAAAATACTTTTAATCCCTGAAAAACTGGCTTAAGGACCTTAAATTAATATAATAATCATAGTAATAATGAGAAAATTAGTTCAAATTTCGGAATTGTGAAAAATTGAAAGAAATAACAGTTTTCTTAAAAAGAAAATTACCAATAAATTAAATAATGCTTGAATTTTCAAAACCTTAAACTAAAATTATAAACTAGTTAAAATTGCCGATATTTTTAATCTCTAACAAGATAATGTTTCAGTCTTATTAAAAGTATTTGCCTTATTATATTAAATATTAATAATTTATAAAATAAACGGATTCGGCATAACTTAATAACTAATATGTATTTTTAGTCCATCGATCGGCAGGGGTGCCCTGTAAAACTTTATTTTTAATCATTGTTCGACAGAACAATTCCAATCTTTTAAAGCATTGGTGCGAAGACGTAAACGTAGAACGGTGATAATGATAAAAAGGTTGAAGATTCGAAATTGCAACTGGATTGAAAATAAACGTATTTTAGTCAATTAAATTGAGGCTTTTCTTTAGAATGCGAAGAAACAGAGGAAGAGTTGGTTCTTTTGGATAATAATACGCATATTTGTTCATGGGCAGATATGCGAGTGGGTAGATCACGTAGCAGAGATTTCAACAACTCGCTGTTGGATTGTAGATGGTTACAGATAAATAGTCGTCATGCATGAGAATACCGTTATTTTGTTGTATTGTTTTTACTGATCGCAGCGATCACTCTATTCTTATCAACAACGCAAATCTTTAGCAGATAAATAGCGGGCTTTTAAAGCCTTACACTGAAATCATATCATTTTACAAACAAAGCATTAAACTTTAAAATTTAGTAGCACTTCGGTGTGACTGACATATTTGCTTTAACATCAGAGTAATTGACAAAGTTATCGGACTCGGCATAATATTCAAGAGATAAATATAGATTCGATTACTTAATACGGGCGGAATATTTCAGTGATGTGGGCCTTGTGGGCGTTGCCGACTTTGGTGATAATTTTGGAGAAAAAAATAATTTCTATATTTAATTCCTCCCTCAAACAGTAAAGCTGGTAAAGGCCCACGCATACACGTACGGTGGCAGGGGAGGGGGGTTTTTCTTTTCGCACGACACCATAGTATATGTACCTCTATATATAGATTGTGGGCAGCCCCTTGCTGAAACAAATTAAATATTTTTAGATGTTAATGTGGAAGCTTTTGCAACTATTTACACTAAGCCTTCCGTGTCACAAACGTCAATTATTAAAAACATCTGCCATACTTTACGTTCATCCCCGACCAACTCGAATATCGGTTTCGCTTTCTGATTTTACTCCTTTGAAGTGACCCAAGCCCAACGTCAACACCCCAAGGCTCGATTCACCGACGCCATAACGAACAAGATGCAGCTATCAAACATCCTCCGGGCAGCCGTCTTCACCCTTGCCGCCGTTCCCTCCGGCGCCGATATTATTGATTGTGTTATCGGGCTTACTTACAAGGGGAACTGGGTGACTGGTCAACTTGTAAAAACCAGCCCCTTCAAAGACCCACCAGACGTATTCCGGTTCACGGCGGGATACCATCTAATACAGGCCTACGTCAATACCGTCTGTGGGTGGAAAGAGTACCGTAAGCCAAATCAGCCAGCTAGAGTTCTACCGGATGGGTACGAAATAATGTCGTGCAGGGAAGATAAACTCGTCGACGGCAAATGTCCTTCTACGTCAAGGAAGCTTATTCAGGTGTAGCATAGTTACGCCATTACTGTATTTTACTATACCATAGCTAGAGGGGCTTTTACGCATGGCAAAGATTTGTTCAGGCATTTATCATGACAAGTAACTTTGGCCTTATCAGGGAGAGAAACTTCGGGTGTTTCAAGGTGCTTATAGCCAGCATCTGTGAATCTTTTGTAATTTAAAATATTGTTGACATGTTTTGGTTCGAAGCTGCGGCGCGAGGAGATATTACTTTGGACATTTTGTTCGTCGTTTTGCTGAGCATTTCATTGTGCTTTTTCTCGCTCTTCTGGCGGACCTATTCACCGACTAGGCGCCAGAGCCACGTTGACTCTTGCCTTAATCGGCAGATATACCAATAAACAATATTTGCAGAATGTGAAATCAAATTTGATTCTCGCGGCGTTGCCAGACAGCAACCTACACCTCCGTACCAACATATACTGAGCCGGCCAACCTGACCGCGCGCCAGCCACCTACCCCAACCAGACCCGAGGGTATGTGGTCCCCGCTCATTCCCCAGCGCAGCGCTCTGGTCTCCCATCAATTCGGAGCTGTATCGTTCTGTCAGGGATGATTGCGGCAGCCACCTCGCCGACACGGCCACCATCGTGCCCGAGGCGGTGCAGTCACTCCAGTGTAGCTGGGAGATGGACACGTTTTCTGCCCTGCGCGCAAACAAACATTACACGACGCCTTCCGGGTGCACTTGGGTATACAACAGCCTTCGACCGCCACGACGACTGAAGCTACAACCTTCACCGTTACTGCTGATCCGGGCGCTACGGGTAAGAGCGGTATTTCATCCGGCCTTGTGTTTCGTGTCTTGGCTCTTTTTGGTTAACTCTGAGCTGGCTGAAATGCGAAGGGAGACTCTCGGAAGGCGATTCCGTATCAAAACGGCCAAGAAATGAAAGCTTTACGTCGGTGTACCTCGGCTCGCTTGGGCAGTGACGGTATGATGAATGTGGCTTTGTGGCGCACAAAACGATTGTCTGATGACGAAAGCCTAGAACAGGTCCAAGCTCTTAAAGTTACAAAGTAATATCTTGAATAAAGAGCTGAGATATTGACAAAGCTGCAGATGCATACATAGCGCCAAGGGCAGAAAGATTCGTAGGAACCCTTGGTTGAGTTAAATTTAACTGCTGTGTCTGCAAATTCTCATCACTGAAAAAGAGAAGAAAAACAACGTTGATCGGGACATCCATCGGATTGGACACAGCCTCTCGTCAATCGTTCACAAAAATTTCAAAATTAGCCGCCAAGATACCTGTGCAGCGATACCCCATACTAGGTCGTCTTGGCATATGTTGTACCTTCGGCCTTGGCGACGGTGCTTTTCCATAGATCTCCGTCAATCATACCCGAATGAGGCCTTGTTTGTGGGATGCTGAATTCGGCTGGACTTGTCGATCCGCCGTTTATTCGATGGCTGTGTATTTGTGTTTGGTTTATGCTGCAGGGATGGTCGTGGTTCACGAGTTGCCCCCCTGACGCGTTGGGGACATTTAAAAAGTACCAAGAAGCTTCGTTAGCCGACGACATCCGACCTTTGCTCAAGAGACCTTACCACCAATCCTCTCAATCTGCTTGTCGTTAATTCGGTCCGTAAAACCAGTCTCTCTGAACATTAGATCGAATCATTCAGTTCGTTAGACCAACCCACCAAGAAAAGATGCTCATTTCACGCCTCATTGCGATCCTTGTCACCATCTCTTTGGCGTCTGCAGCCTACACCGGCCCATGCGAGGAGAGCAATTGCGGAGCCTCTGGTCAGAATTGCACAAGCGGCTATCTCTGCGTCCCGTACCCGCACATGGACCAGGAGCTCAGGGAGGGCTGCACCTGCTCTATCGCTTAATGACGGCAAATTATGTAAAAAGAAGAAGAAGAAAAGTCAACTCATCTGACCTAGCGAGGAGTGAAATCCTAGGTAGGAAACAAACTGAGCCGTTGCAGGTATCAGCCATTCAGTCTTTGCAGCTTGCCCCAGAACTGACTCCTTCGTTTTCCATCTGAAAATAGGCACACAGCACTGTGGAGATGAGTAGTTAATCAAGAGCCGAACGAGCAATGTGTTGAACTTGATCAGGTTACGGTTTTTGGGCATCTTTCATGGCGCAGTGATATCACTGCTCTTTGTGCTGCCCTGATGGAAGATGCACAATTGTATTACATACTTGTATACTCATGCATTCCGTGTTTTTTTTTTGGTATTTTAGAGCCTCTAATGTTACAGAAATGATTGTTTGTTTGTTTTCCTTTCTTCGAAGCAGGATGGGATTATGAAAGAAATAGCAGCTACCTCTGTAAGCACCTTACGTCATGGGATCAACCTTGGCAGAGTATGAGCGGCCTATATCAAATCAGTGAGTGATTGTAAGGATCGGCTTGGCAACGTTGCCTCAATCACGCAGCAAACTGAGTTCGATGCCACAGGTCTCGCTGATGATAGTACAACGGCCGTAGAAGGCCTCACTACTTTATTTTTGGTCACTCGCTAACATTGTCACCAACTATAGTTGCTGTTCCGGACCAAGGCCAAATTATTCAAGATAATTGACAGCATAACAATCTTCATGAGAACGAACATAGCTCATTGGTTTGCAAGAGTATTGCTGGCGTTGAAGATGTGCTCAAACTTAACCAACTTGAATAAAAGAGGCTTTGGTTCAAATTAGCAAAAATGAACAAAACACCTTGAGAGTTCGACGTGAATCGATAGGAGATGCTTGTCGAGTAATACTCTGACGGACAGAGCTGCATTTATTTCGGCAAAAATCGTTACACAGTAATGGATACTCGGCCCCGAACAGCGGTCCCGGGCTGCAGCAGGACTTGGCGTGCTGGGCCGCAATCCTTGACGAAATTGGGGAAGCCGTGTGGGCAACACATGTACGATGAGGAATATCTAGACTTCTAGACATACATTAGGCTGACTTGCCTCGCTCAAATTAAGAACAACCGATGGGTCACTGCCTGAGAACATGCCAGAGATTCCAGACAAGCACGTAACTACCTAGGCAGAAGCCATGAACCAAGCATGCCATTTCATACAAACACTTGGTCAATGTGCCACTGCCATGCATCTACGTGTGGTGGCACAGGTGTTTTTTCGACTTGCAAAAATGAAACAGCACGGCACTACGGATGCGTGCTTGTATCCCCGAGCGAATCCGTTATCAGCTCTGGATGACTGCCGCACGCGCCGGTCGAGTTCAAATTGAGCAAAAATCCAGAGACTCGAGTGTAGTTTGCCACAGATCACTGCGCCACTCTCGAATTTTTACTAAGAAGCTTGCAATGAAACCGTTAACATCGACCAGGCTCCCCGATTAACCCTGAAAACATGACTGCCACTATTGTCTTCATGCTTTGATCCTGTAGAAATGTATCGCAAACGAATATCATGTTTGACACTGACCGCCTGGGCGGCAACTGCTAACGCAGGCCGGCGCCTTATAGCAACCAGCACACAACCTCCAATAGAAGGCCATGCAACCAACTCACCTTCACCAGCACCATACTCAACACCTGCGCCCATGATCGACCCTGGGCATCTGAACAAGAGACAAAGCATAGGCGTCGAGACGTGTGGATACCGTACCGATGCACAATGTAAGACTTGTTCCCCCACGTTTCCTCCAAAAAAAGAAGAAAAAAAAAGAAACAAAAAAGGAAAAAGAAAAAGAGAAAACAAAACATCCAGCTAACACATCTCTCACCACCACAAAAAGTCCGCCCCTTTGCATGCGGCGCCGGCCTGACGTGCACAAACTCCAACAACGTCCGGGCCTGCTGCACCGACTGCGACCACTCGACCTTTGCGACGGGATGCCTCGACGGCACCCACACCCTCTGCGCCGGCCCCCCCTCGGCCGCGCACCCGATGCAGCTCTGCTGCACCGACTACGCCGACGTTCCATTCTGCGCAACCTACCTCTGGTCCACCTCGACCGACACCCTGTCCATCTACACCATGTACGTGTGCGAGTCGACCCGCCAGCGCGGCGTGCAGATCCTCGCCGCCGAGACCCGCGCGCCGAACCAGGGCCCCGCAGCCACCATCACCGTGCCCAGCTCGACCCCCTCGTCCTGGCCTACACCCGACTGGCCGCAGCCGGGGACGGCTGAGCGCGGTACCCAGGCTGGCGAGGGAGCCCCCGTCGGCGGCGTCGTGGGAGGGGTGCTGGGAGGGCTCGCCATCCTGGGTGTACTTGTACTGTGGGGCATCATCCTGTGGCGGCGTAGGAAAGCCACGCAAAGGATACACGCGCAGACGCAGTGCGTGACCTGGCCCATCAACCCGCACACGACGACGCCCGAAAGGGTGCCGAGTGTCGGCATTGCCGCCTGCCCATCACCCGCGCGACAAGGTCTGCATGTTGACAGGGCGGCGCAACCCGGACCCGATCAGATGTACAGCCCGCCGCCGGTGCCTTGCAAGCCACAGGGGTCGTCGGCGCCTCTGTGCGAGCTGCCTGGTCATGAAGTCTGTGATGTGGAACTTCCGGGCAGTTTGGCGGTCGAGCAAAAGAGGAGACGGTTTTGAGCGGTGGTGGACTAGTGTTTGCACAAGGGTTTGTCCCTTTGAGGCTTGAGCTTTGATCCAGTCACCGAAAACTGCTTGGCAGAGAAGTCAAGACCACATCCCTGCACATCTCGGAGCACCTCTTGGTCAAAGTTATTCTGTAGGACGTGGAGCTGTGGACAGACCCGTAAAACCCTTTGTGGAGCAAGACCCAACAGAGAATATAGGTTCCTGTCGCCCAACAGGCATGTCATAGCGGAGTGCCAAGCCCACGATACAAATGAGTCACGCATTTGTCCCATTATAAACCACAGAAAACCCAATCAAATTCATTAAATCATCAGCTCTGGTGGTCTAGTGGTATGATTCTCGCTTAGGGTTCAAACACCTGAGCATTCTTGCGAGAGGTCCCGCGTTCAATCCGCGGCCAGAGCCTGGGTACTCGTGTGGTTCGTCAAAAGACGATATCCAACATGACATTTTTGCTGCTTTTTCGGTGTTGTAAAAGACCCCATCAGAAGGTGTTGGATGTGGAGGTAGTCACGTGATAGGGCGAAGTTCTTTTCGTTGGGTGAGCAGGGATACTACACCGAGAGAAATGAAGAAAAAATTTACGATAGATTTGCCACGCAGAGAGGAGCATGTAGGGGCGGGCGGTGGTGAGAACGGTTGCGCCTTTGCTTGTTTGATATCTCTGTCATTTGTGACCACCAACGGACCCAGATGTGACCGGGTTTGCATCCGGAATGGAAACTTACTTTTGTTGATCCGGACGAGCTAGACTATTTTAGTTGCGACTTGTTTTGTTCGGCACCTACGTACGCAAGGGGCACGTGTGATAAAACCTAAGCACAAATGGCCATAGCAAACATAAAACAAACGCCAATCTTGTCTGTTAGGTTGACTGACGGACGGTTAAGCAAACCGACAAAAAGGCAAAGCAAACAAAACACCCGGCGGCAACAAAAGGGTAAGTTAACCAGGGACGGCAGGACTCGAACCTGCAGCCTTCCGCTGCCTGCATTTCACATCTCGAACTGAGCAGAAAGTAGGAGGCGGACGCGCTACCTTTGCGCCACGACCCTTGATGTTTCACCATGATTTCTGGTGAATTTATAAATCCACCAATTTTGCGGCACGAATCGCGGGTTGTCCTGGTCGAGCGTCCAAGTTTGTTTCGTGAAATCGACGATGCGCCAGGAACACGGAGAATGCCACAGCAAATTCGCATGAAAAAAGTCTTTGGCCCTGAGTCGCTATATGCTATCATGGTCGTGCACATTGCAAGATCGCTCCGAAGGTATCCTGATACTGCCGAAGACTTCTCCCATATTGTAAGAAATTGCAAGAAATGCGGCGGCAACATACTATGTGTCGTACTTTGACTGCAAAATTTATCGCTTCCAGTGGTTGGTTGCACTGACCGCGATGGAAGATGTATTATACCTACCAGCACATTAAAATCCATGTGCAAGCTAGCCAGGCGGTCACTAAACTTGTTCATTTAGTCGTTCCGATTCATAGATTTCCCGGCGTCGCAAGCTCAGTAACATCGGCCATGAAGGAAATTGTAGAGTCCAAGCCTCGAAACAGAGCGTCATAACTACGGCGAGATCGTCACACATTTGTGTGTACAGTACAGTTTCAGCTGATGTCATACAAGGGCATCTAACGCAACCATACCCGGGCTTCAAATAAACCTCTTGGCACGCAAGGAATGCCACCACATAGCTTACCTCTAATCATTGTGTCACAGTAAGGGCTTGGGGTAAGTTCGTGACTTATGGAGCCCCGGAATATACGGCTGATGTTTAGTCCTCTAACGGCAGAGGCTTGACGAGAAGCCATAAATTTTATTTGTCTTCAATTTCATTGTATATCGTTGCTCAATACCATATGAAGTCGTGACCTTTAAAGCTCGTCTCACCTTGGCTGCCGAGCACAAATATCGGATCAGCCAGAAGACTGGCTTTAAATACAGACTTTGCTACCGAAAAGGTCGGAGGTGAAAAGTGAATGCTTAAAGTAATCACTCGCCCTCTTTAACACCTACTATACCCTCATGAACCGACCGTGAATGGGAGGTAAACTATGGAGAGGATAATTCCCGACGCATTGTGAATGTCACTACTAGTTAGGTTGGACTTTTGGACTACAAACTCTTTCTAACGAGAACCAAGGTCAAACAATACTTGCATCTCCAAAAGAGGGCAGAGTATAAACGTCTCCAGCTATTTTCAACACGTACAAGAAGGTTTAGCAGACAGAGAGCAACAATACGAGCTCATATGAGGCTTACTGAATGGGAACAAAAGTAAGACAAGCGAGAGGCAAAAATGTACCATGTATCACCTGACACCCAGTGAGAACCTATCACAAAACGAAGGTGTTGCTTCCTGAGACAGTATATTATAATAGAAACTCAATTATCTAAAACTATGATCTATTTCGTACCAGACTGTTTTGCAAATGGCTACTGTTTCGCCGTCTCCCACCCTGCATCACCCCCTTCCATCATCCTCCTGCTGCTTCTCGCCCGTCACCTTGGACCTCACCCTAGCAAGCGTCTTCAGCCCAGTCTTGTGTTCCTCGTGCTCGGTGCTCAGCTTCCTGGTGCCGATGAAAAAGCACAGCACCAGGCCGACCCCCGCAGCCGCCGCGTACATGATGTACATGGTCCTGAGGCTGATCCAGAACGCCTCCCGTGCGATCAGGCCCTTTTCGCCCGGGATGGCAGCCACGGCCTCGACGCTGGCGGCGGCGTCCGCACCCGTGAGGAGCGCGGCGATCTCGGGCCCGAGTTGCTCGAGCAGACGAGCGTGCTGGCTGTCCATGGTGTTTTGGAAGATGACGCCGCCCACCACCACCGAGATGGAGGTGCTCATCTGGCGGACGAATTGGTACGTGGCCGTGGCGCTGGCCATGTCGCGCTGCGCCACCGTCGTCTGCAGCGCGATGAGCGGGGACTGGAAGTTGGGCCCGATGCCGATGCCCGTGATGATGGTGTAGATCATCAGCTTGGCCCAGTTGGGCCCGTTCGTGGACGCACCGCCCAGGTCGGTGAAGAGGCTCAGGCCCAGGGTCAGGAACACGAAGCCAAATATGATTGGCGGTAGGTACTTGCCCGTCTTTTTGATGTACCAGCCGGCGGCAACGGACACGAGAGACAGGACGGTCGCGTACGGCAGGATGTAGACGCCCGACATGAGCGCATCGGCTCTCAGCACGGCTTGGAAGTACAGCGGGAGGTAGTAGAAGCCAGACATGGTGGTGAAGCCGTGCGCGAATGCGACGGACAGGGAGGCGACGTTGGAACGGACCTTGAAGAGGTGCATCGGCACGACGGGATAGGACGCTACGTAAAGCTCGACGAGGATAAACCCGGCCACGACCGCGGCACCAATGATCAGCAAACACAAGACGGTGGGCGAGCTCCAAGGCGCGGTGACGCCACCGAGGGTGAGGCCCATGAGCACCATAACCGTGCCGGCGATGATGGTCAGGGAGCCTAGCCAGTCGACGGCGGCGAGACCCTGTCGCATTGGGGTCCGCGGGTTGTGCAGCTTTAGGAAGAAGAACAAGATGACGATACCGATCCCTGCGATGGGGAGGTTGATGTAGAAACACCAGCGCCAAGAGACCTTTGTCGTGAAGAGACCTCCCACTACGGGACCTACGGCACCGGCCACGGCCCAAACGAGACCCATGATGCCAAAGTAGACGCCGCGCTTGCGGATGCTAAACAGGTCGCTGATGCAGACGTTGACCATGATGATGATGCCGCCGCCGCCCATGCCCTGGACTGCGCGGCTGGCAATGAGCATCGGCATGCTGACGCTGAGGGCGCACAGCAGGCTGCCGGCCCAGAAGACGCAGGCGGCCAGCAGGAGGATCTGCTTGCGGCCCCAGATGTCCGAGATCTTACCCCATATCGGGGCCATGGCGGCGTTTGCTAGGAGGTAGGCGGACCCGATCCATGTGTAGCCAACGGTGGAGCGAAAGTCGGAGGCGATGGAGGGAACCGCGACGGTCACGATGGAAATGTCCAGCGCCGCCAAGAACAGGGCGGTGCCCAGCGAGGCGACAATGACTGTGGTCTCCAGCTTGGTGCGTCCGGCCTCTGGGAGCGTGGATTTCTCATCATTTCTGGAGGTCGTCGCAGCCGCCGCCTCTTCGTCCGTTACATCAGTCACGACGGCATCACCGATGACGGTTGTTGGTGGCTCTGCGGCAGGGATAGGATGCTGTGAGGTCGAACTGGTTGTTCTTTTGATGGATGAACCCGGTGCATGTGAAGGGTCCATTGCCTTGACCGTGTCTGATACGGAGGCCGTCTCACTGGATGATGCCTCAGGCGACTCGGTGCTCCTGGTCCAGACTTGCCCATCACTCTGCGCTGGCGCATCTTCCTTGGCCGCCATTGCTTACCAAGGGCTTGGTTGAGGCCCGAAACAAAAAGTGGTAATTTGTCCGGTTGAAACAAGTCGACATCAAAATGACCTGCCTAAAATAGGTACCGGCCCCAGACCAAGACCCTGAGATGCTGGACCTGAGTATTCACAAAGGATAATTGCAGTCTGCCCAGGTTGCCGAGATTGGCCTGATTTGCTCTACAGGTCCCGTGGAACGATGTCTCCGGTTATTGTTGAGTTTGTCGTGGTTGCGCCAAGACCGTCCGGTCGGGAATAACGGGACGCTGCACTGTTTCCGTTGCACCCAGTACCCTGGCCCCGAGTGATGATCAACTCCAACTAAGGGGTAATTCGTCCTGTGACAGGATGTGGGAATTAAACCAACCGGTGAAGAAGTTTTAGAAGCATGACCGAAACCTGATGTAATTATTTTCAAAGTGAACAGAGGACCGAAATAAACCCATCTGAAATCAACACCAGAGTGATAAACAAGAAAAATAGATAGGAAAGAATTTTTTTTTTTTCTACGGTGGATTGATTGACCGGCAATGGAGACCGGGGATGACTCGAAGACCCTCCCTTGGATGCAACCCCGAAAGGCCGAGCCGAGAGTCTGGATTACTCCATAATTACTTACCTATCTTAGTACCTACGGTACTACCTATCCTATCCACATGCCCAGACCCGGGGTAGAAGCTGTTGGATCTTGAACGGGAAAACGAGTAATAAATATTCGTCTCAACTAAGACCGGGATTTTGTTCATCCATTTTGCGATTGATGCTTGTGACCCTAACTTAACTTGGTCAAGACATATTTACAGGTATAGGAAGAGAGCATGTGTCGTTGATCTAGGGCTGGACCGAACGACCATTCGAATCTCCTAGTATACACCGACATACCTTTAAATGACCTAGGTACCTCACCTACCTAGATGTGGAGACCTAGGTGATTTTGATGGCACTGTAAAGCAAGGTATGTACAGCACGCAAGACACCTTGAGAGGCAAGTGACGGACGGAAACTGCAGAGAACTGTGAAACCAAACCAAACCCAGAAAAGGAATGCGATGTATGGCCCCAGTCCCGATATGGTGGAGGAGCGGGGTACTCTGACTGCCAGTGGACCCAGTAGGAGAGTAAGGTAGTAACGTGGTACAGTAAGTAGCAAGGAGTAGTTAGTTGGATGCTAGCCGATTTCGGCGTCGATCGAGGCAAGACACGCATCGATCTAAAGCAGAAAAAGAAACATCTTTTGACGAGCACGGGGACCGAGTTGAAGTAAGAAAAGCCCAAGAGTTTTCAGGACGGTTGCGGAGCCGGAAAGACAACCAAAGTGGATGGGTGTCTTGCAGCCGCGATTTGCTGCTGCGCCTTACCGGTAGTCGGCAATGGAATTGTGACAAGTTGCGGTGTGCCGGGACACTTGATGGGGGATCGAAGTCTATGATGCCAATAATTATCCCGTACGACCGCCCTCGATTCTTTTCTTTTTTTTTTCTCGGTTGGCGGTCTGATGGTATAGGAATAACACGCGGCTATACTGCGAACACGGCATGACGACTCGTTCCCAGGGAATCCGAAACGGGTGGAGCGGACCGCGGCCCCGGGAGGCGCCTCCGAGAAAACTCATGCAAAAAGCTACTGTGGCGGGTAAGACGCTAGTCCATCTGCCATTCTGTTCGTTTAAGAAGAAAAAAAAATTCAAGTGTTTATTTGGATACCTAATATTGGATGACTGTATGCCTTTCTTTAAAGATACAACTCTGTCATGCGATGAACGGGAACTGGGTGAGGAAGCAAAAAAAAGATCAAAAGAGCGGATGACGACTTTGACAGATGCACGATGAAGGAAGAAAGCAGAGGATCGGACCCACCGTCACAAGCCCCGCCCTTAATGAGTCATGCACAGGGGATTTGTACCCTAACCCTTCCTTGTACTGGAATGGAATCCTAGGGAGCAATCGTTTGATCAAGTCTGATCTTTAAAAAAAAAAAAAATACCAGATAATATTATTGACACATTTACATAGTAGATTTTACTCATCATGGTATCAACACTAAAAATATGTACAGTTCGAGTTTCACGCTCAGCGTGATTTAAGCGGAGTGCCCCTGCAGCTCCGGCCTATAGACAAGTCGCAAAAGCTACCGCAGAAACAATAGCCACCACGTACGACGCGGTTTCATATCCAAACCCAAACAGTTGGAGCCTGCCATTAGCAGAATTGGCTGTCGGAAGGCCAGAACTAGTGGGTGATCCCGTTGTCGAGTTGGAGCCGACCGGAGCCGCGCCGGTGAGGCCACCAGTTCCACTGCCACCATTTCCGCTACCAGATCCACTGCCACCTGTTCTGCCACCACCAGTTCCGCCACCACCAGTTCCACTACCACCAGTTCCGCTACCACCAGTTCCGCTACCACCAGTTCCGCTACCAGAGGAGGGCATGGTGCCAGAGGTGCTGTTGTTGCCTCCCCCCTTGCCGCTGCCGCCAGACTTCGGAGGTTTAAGTATTGACGTGCCGTTGCCCTTGTTGCCCTTCATGTCACCACCCGTGTCACCGCCCCCCTTCATCGGTTCCGTTGCGTTTTTCTTGCCATTGTCGCCCATCATACCTCCATTGCCCTTCTTCTTGCCATCATCGCCCTTCGATGGAGAGGTGCCGTTCGTCTTGCCGCCACCACCGGCAGCCTGGGATGGGAGGATCTGGACACCACCGCCGGTCGGGGCGGCAGGTTCCTTGCCCCCCTTGGTGGGGGTAGCGGCAGGTGTTGAGGCTGCGTTGCCGCCACCATTATTTCCGCCGCCATTATTGCCGCCGATGATGATGATGACAGTGTCACCACTCCCCTGTTTTGCGGCTTGACCCTCTGTGCCCTTGCCTGATTTGGATCCCTTTGAGCCACATTTTGATGACTTGCCTCCCTCTCCACTCATCATTGGCTTGGGTCCCTCCTCGCCTGATGACATCTTGTCGTTGGTCGCCGTTGAGACTTCGTTGCTCATCGCGCTTGCGCTAGAATCACAGTCTTCTGATTCGTCGCTCGAGCTCACGCCCGAAGGTTGAGCCGCTGGCGTCGTTGGTGATGCCGCAGCGGCGTTTCTGGCAACGGGGACCACATGAAGTGGCCCGCTTACCACTGAGATATCATTCCTCTTCTTGGTCTCCATTCCTTCCACGAGGCACGCAGTGCTACGATTGATGTCAGCGATTCAACTTCACATCTGACTCAATTGACAGGTCAGCAAACAGATAGAAAGACTTACCTCGCCAGCGCGGGGACAATGACTCTTGCAAAGATCTTCATGGTCGCTATTTTTTTTTTCTTTTTTCCTTTTTCTTGACCGTCGAGGCCGGAAACTAATGAGGGACTATGAAAATGAACGACCTTTGCGGGAGAGAGTCGGCAGACCTGCTTCCAATAGCAACCAAAAATACAGTCCCGTCATGGAAAAGGACCAAACATGGCCAAGTCTGGGCACTGGGGAGATCGTCCAACCCCTTTATACAAGCTTTTCGAGACCGAAATAAATAACCCCATCGCCCCCCGGTACCAAAAAGTAACAAGCACTACCGCTTTCGGAGAATTATTCTTTGCACCATCTAACACCACCAAAACACGTTGACTCGTCTGCGCCTCGAATATCTACAGGGGTGGGGAGGGCTCGTCGTGGTAAGTGGGCGGGAATTTTTAGCGGCAAAGACAACCAAACACGCGCTTGTCTGCCAAAGTAGGTATGCTGAAACGAGTGCACTCGTCAGGTGTAAATTACCGAGTAACAAGGAGCACGGGACCGGGGGGGCTGAGTTGCATTTTCCTAATGCCTATGCTTCTTTTTTATCTTGTCCCTTATGAATAGAATCTTTTACCCTAATATCATGCATTAAACCCGGCAGGACGGCTTGGTTTCTTCTTTTCTATTTTATCCTCGCCGTTGCATTCTCCTTGGTTATTCGTACTGTACCTGCCTTATAACGTCGCACGTGCGTACTTGACGACTCGTGACTCTTGAAGCGCTGCCCCCCCACCAAGTCGCGACCACCTTTTTATTTTTTATTTTTATGTGCAAGATGGAGTTCAGAATTTCACAAGTCATCAAGAATTAATTTTCATTTGTACTGTGTTACCCCTGACAAATTTGGGAAACTGTGCCTGAGCAGTTCAGGTACGACGGTCTTTTGACATGTTAACATGACAAAACGGGTTGCGACAGGTAGATATGATTTGAACCGGGGTATGAATGTCGTTGACAACTTAGGGCTGCGTCTGAACTCTTTCGAGACTGTTATTAATTAATTTGATTATTAAGTAGACGTCCTCTGACACTTGGATCATACGACCTCAGCCTCGATATCAAGCCTCGCAATAATCTCCTCAAAGGATTGGAAAGCAGCTGGATATGTTACCTCCCCTGTTATTACCTTCTTCCTTTTCCAGTCCCCCATCACAACCAAAAACTTGAGTGGCATGGACCTTCCCGCAGCTGCAGGTGGTCCCAGAGCCATTTCACTGCCGCTGGTCGGCACCTGACCGTCCGGTGTGGTTGTCGGCGGTCAGCCAGACGGAGGGAGCTGTGCGGGAGCCTGAAGAAGAAAAGTCGAGCCGTTTGAAGGGCAGCCTATGGCCAGCTGGGGCAACGTACGAAGTTGCACACGACAGGCCGCTGTCGCAAGGCTAGTCAAGGGTCTGGGTCGGGATCGGCGCTGGGCAGCCACGCGACTGGGTGATGGTCGAAAGTCTGGAGGCAGGCCGGGACGATAACAGGTCTCACCGGATTCCTGTCGTTCTTGCGGTCGGGCAGCCGGTCTGGAAGGGGCGCTGTGACGGTGACCGAGGTGGCCGACACAGCTGCCAGCGTGACGGTCGTGAGCTGGACGTTTCTGCTTGCTACCAGCGCCTCCTGTGTTTTGGGGGCATCGCCAAAGCGGTGTTGCTTTGTGTCGGGTGGGTGGGGGTGGATGAATTTGTTTTTGTGGGCCACTGTTAACCCTGGGGGCCATACAATACCTGGAGTTGCAACGAGGATCTGAGACGATCAATGTTGGGATGAACTGGGTTTCGGGGTGGTGCCATTTGAAAGTGATTTGGCTTTATGCGTACCTGGCAAAGAGGCCAGGATATTTTGGGGATGAGCATGACGGTGTGATCGCGTAGGCGAGTTGGACTTGTAAAATTGATCACCTTCCGCCGCCCTTCCTTTTTCGGTCAATCCATCCTTCGACCCACGCCCATCTACCTGTTACTTATCTTAGCCAATTAATGTCAAAAGTTCCGACTATCTTTGTTCTGCCCGTAAATTTCTTACCTGTTCAATGTTGCTCGAAGTTGATGCTATCTAGTAAATTTGTGTGATTTTGATATTTACAATCGATTCCGATGCCCCCCTTTTACAACCAGCGCCGAACAAAAACTTGTTTCTTACTGCTTAATATTTTATCATCTTATTTGGTAGCTTAAGTAGATTGCGTATAACATATTTTTATATGTTTCGTAGGGAACAAACTTTGTGCATTGTTTGCAATGCTCTCGGATGTAGCAGCGCCGACGCCTTGGTCGAACAACCGGTAGGAACTATACCGCCGAAATTAACTTAACCTTTTCCCCGACCGCCGCCCAAATTATACCCATAGCCGCTTTTATGACGTATGTCGAAACTGTAATCCAAACAAGCACGCAGGCGATGGCCTCGTCAACTTCCACGTTGGCCACCACTTTTTCCTCGAACCGGTGGCGTTGCCGCGAGATACGGGGAACTATGGGACTGGGGTGGGTGCGGCGGCTGTGTTGGGAGTTGCAACCCAGTTTATATGAGTGAATGGATCAAAGGACCTGTAGCAGAGTAAGGTCTCCTTTTCTCGGACATGTTTAGCAACCTGTCTCATTTCGGGTCTATCCAAGACACAGTATCTTTCCTGGAAAATAACACTTTCGCATATACCTTTACCACCATAAGCTCCGCCCAAACCCTCGATCCTCACTTTAATTCTAAGAGTTGTGAGAGAACCGGAGGGATAAACCCGTTATGAAAACGCTGAGAATTTTCTGTGGACCGGGAGTCAGGATCTATGGTTTAAAGATTGTAGAATGGCAATTTTAGCACTTCTAGTACAGGATAAACTACTTCTATATGTACTAGAATAGTTGTATGTTACAGAAGTTATTATGCGGAGCCCTATACGATTCTACAAGTGTTAATAATTTGACAGGCTCAAAGCCTAAAAGATACTGCCAGGTTCCAACCTTCCTATTTATCTCTTCATAACTGGTTCAAGAACTTCTTCTTGCATACGTTCCCCCTATAAACCACTTGTACACTTGGCGGGGAACGGGTCATTCCGTGGCTTCCCATCCTTTATCCAACCCCGGCTCGTCTGATTTGGGAAACGTCTGTTCAGCCAGTCAAGGCGTAGTAAAACTTATTTCTTCCGCAGAGGATAGACGGTTGTTGCAGCTGTGCTATGTCGCAGGATTCAGGACAACGCATTACTTTCTTGTGCGGGGATTTCAAATCTCCATCTGGTTCAAATGAAATGCTTGAGATGTGCCAATTTTTAGCGAGCGTCCGAGAGAGGGGAAATACAAAGCAAGAAAGAGGAAGAAAGAAAAAAAAGAAAAAAAAAGGAAGTGGGAAATTTGGCAACGTTCAGATCTTCTCAAGCTTTAAGTCATTGTTCAACAAAAGGCAGCTCATTGATGTTCGGCTGCCATTTTCTAATTTTGCCACTTACTCGAATACGTATACTAACGCCTTTTGCAACACAGCAATACCACCAGCACCGGAAAAAAGCAGTCATTCGACATTTCGGTCGGACGGTCATGGTGTTACATACACCTCCAAAAACAAAGGGGTAACTAGCCGAGCACTTAACCATTACTTGCGCACACTTATGGTATATACCCAAGGCGCCGACCGCTGACCGCTGACCGGCAGCTAGGGTTTAGGGGGGTGCCTGTCGTCCAGTTAAATATTCGCCAGATATTCATTAGTTCCTTGGATGCATGTTTCGTGTTAAATCAGCAAAGCTTAAGCTAGCTAACGTTGATTAGCCCTGCCACACCTATTACCTCCATTGCCTACCTCTGCCATTGACGCATATAGACATATATCTGTTCTACCTGTACGATTGTGTTCCTCTGTTAATAGCAAGCGAGGCTTGGTATACTCAAGTATTGCGCTTGCAAAACTCTAGCAATAAGGACATCTGAGCCACCAGAAGCCGATTGGCGTTGGTCCGTCTGGGAGGCGAGTTTGTTGGATGAGAGCAAGGCTGGGTCTGCGATGAGGCCGCGCTACTATTCTAAGAGGTTGGTGCGCTCCATTCCCTAAGGAGGATGAATTAAGCAGGACGGCAGTATCCGCATGTAAGATACGTACAGATATACTAAGTAGGTAGGGATGGAAAGAGGGGACCCGTAGGGTGAAGAATTCTTGCGAGTGGCGGTGAATGCCTTGCACTTTTGGTACTGTTTGCAGCCTTTTCCAAGCTTGCGGTCACATAGTATGGAGCCTAGGCAACATTCGGCCACTTTGTTATACAAACTGTGAGATTTGAGCAATTCTGAGCAGGCCTTTACCCTGATGGGAGTCTAGAGAGGTTGAGTTCCAAGAACATGAACCCAACCTCAACATGTTTGCGTGTGGGACCTGGGTATGTACTCAACCGGCTGTCAGAGAAAAGTAGACAAATGTCTACTATCACTCGCCGCTCTATTTAACTGGTTGGAATAGACCCAGGCCGATGAACCTGTGCGATTTAACTTGCGTAGGGCCTCAGCATTGATGGTACGATTGAGATTCAGAGATGTCTGGGCCCAAATCCTTCTGTACAACTACTATAATTTTCTGTAGATTTCCCCTGATATGGAGGGGTTGGCGTGAAATTCTGCTTTTTTGTTACATGGGCAACCGCATACCAGACTTTAGGTTCTTTTTGCACTTGCACAGAGTAGGAAGTTTCGGTACATCTGCTTTATTGAGTATGGGGAAATAAACTCAGGTCTGCTGGGTTTAATGGCGCACACCAGCTCACGGGTATATGTTGTGTTGGAGGCTCTCGCCAACCAGCTAACAGCGCTTGTAAAACACGTATTGGCAGCAAGTCCTTTGGTTGATTATCACTATGTGGTGTGGCCCGAATGGGTTGAGAATAACGCCTAGAGAGTCTTGACGGTAGAGTATATATTGCACTGACGGGATGGAGCAAGTAAAAGGATCACAGTTATGTCTTCCTTGGCATGGCTTCCGCATAGTACTACAACCATTCGCTTTCTCAGTACCCTCATGAGCCTTTTAGCTTAAAAGCCTGTCCAACATAATTATAGCCTCTATCTCACAAACACATCTATCATGAAGGCTTCGTGGTTATACATTCTTGGTCTATCGATCATGTTAGTTTTAGCCCAGTCGCCAACCCTGAGGAGTTTGGCGAAAGTCTTGACATCGGGATCGTAAGTGAACACATTTGTGTATACCCGGAAATTGTCGATATAGTAACTGAACAACCGCCACCGTCTCAGGTGCTTTACCCGGGCTTTCAACCTTTTGACCTTGTTGGAAAATTCTGTATTATGCTATTGGTGGGTGTTGACCCTCCGCTGTCCGAAACACCTTGTTCCCGCTAAAGAAGGCTTTTCTGCAACACCGCACTTCTCCAGCTGTCCGCCAGTATCAGCGTGACCACCTCCTTCATCTGAAAGGAGGCCGGACTTGTTTGGGCTCGCTCGCCTGCCACGCAGCTCCCGATCCAAGCACCGAGTCATACCGCAACACATTCATTTGCCAATCCACTGCCCATGGATATGATCCTCATTCCTGGTGACGGCGCTAAAGATCTAAATGCGATAAACAACACTGTGATCGAGGAATTTATCCGCGACCGTTAACCGAGCCTCAAACATTTCCTTGGCGTGTGCACTGGGTCCGCATTTCTGGCCAAATCTGGCGTTTTGAATGACCCTAAAGGCAACGACCAACAAAGCAGGCTGGTCCTTTCCGGCCCAATTCGGTAATAAAGTAACCTGGGTACTTACGGCGAGGTGCGTTGTGGATGGAAATATTTGGTCCAGTTCTGGTATTTCGGCTGGTAAGAATTCTCCATCCCCTTTTACGACGTTTGCTTTAAAGAAATGGGGAAAATAAAGCACCGAAAAATAGAACGAAAAAAGGACAAAAGCATTTTTAACATTAACGGGCGCTGACAAATTATTCCCCGTCAATGTTATTTTGTTTACAAGCATCGATATAACATATGCCTTTTTTTCGATGGTCCTTGGTTCCGAATTGACAGGTGGCCTGATTAAATCTCTCGAATGCGTACCGCATACTAACAAAGACTGGGATCCCTACTCGGTAATGCGCAAGTTGAGTCACTCATCCCAGAATTTTTGATTTTTCTCGAAAAGTGCATTCCACAGCCGCTCGCTGACTCGAACTGGTGGCTTGATCAAAGGTACCCGGCGCCGACATTTCTCGACGTCTCGGGGAGTGTGTTGCCCCTGCTGGCTATGAGTTCACTGTAGCAAGTAGTAAGTATCTGAGTAGGTTTGCTTGTAACTACCGCGGCTCTTTTAGCCATAAAACCCAGGATTCTTGAGCGGACATAACCTGCTGTAGTTGAGTTATGGGGTTTAGAACAAGCAGCGCAAGGTCATGAGTCGACAACCTTCACCCGGCAGCGGTGTTCTCGTGTGGGAAGAATAAACTCCAGATTGTTAATTCCGTCAGCCCAAACCAATCTTTTTGTCGACAATGTTTTCCCATTCTTTGATTTTTTGCCTTCTTTTTAGGCAATGGAGAAGATTGTGTATAGTAAGATTAATGGCTAGTTCCATTGCTAACTGCACATCAAAAATTGCCTGTCTTCTATGAATCGCAAATTGAGGAGGCACGAGGGGTGGCTCATATATATAGTACATAGTACATTAATGCCAAAGCTCTGCGGGTCATGCAATCAATGCGCCATGGATCAAGGATCTGGATCTGCCTGCTCCTGACAGATGGATGCATAGAGATTCGGACATGACCGTGCTTGCCATGAATCGGGCCAACATCCGATATCCCTATCCAGAAAGGGACATGCCCGGTTGGTGAGTTCAGTGTTCCTATTCCAACATCAATGTTGCCCAGTATTTGGCAGAATGAACTTTGACTTAGCCTCACAGCTGTGTAGTAGTCTCATGCAAATGATGATAACGTCGTATTTAACAAAAGTATTTATATCACTAGATGATATGCAGTAAACTCAAATGAAAATGATATATATGAGCGTTGACACTTGCTCTATCAGCCTAAGATTGACTTTTCAAAAAGAAAACCTTTAAATCTCATAAACGTACCTTACATTGCAGCTGCTAAAACTTGGCCTTGACCCCTCCCGTTGCTCTGCGATTTACCTCGAATACCTACTCGGCGACCAATAGAGTTATTTCGCCTTCACAACCAAAACGCTCGTAAGCAAAGTCTTACGCGTCAGTGCATTTCCTGGCACCGGGAAAATCGCAGCTCCAGAGGCCGTTTTTTAGCGAGTGGCCGACCGCGTACCGCGCTCATAGACTTTCCCCTTCGTCCCTCGGCATCGTCCACAGACGCATCTCATTTACTACCGTCTACACAGTGTTCTGTCGTGGGTAATCTTTTCATTTAACCCTCACAAATATGCTAGCTGCTGGGCTGCTTCATCATTCCTGCGACATCGATTATCTGGGGACATTGACCGGATCTTGCTATGCTGGGCCTGGTCGTTGCCTAGAATGAAGTTGCAATCAACTCGTTTGTAGGTCCTAGAAAGATTCAACTTCGAATCTAGCGTGCACAGCATGTCTTTGAAGCTGCGTCATGTACACTGATTGATCAGCTTTGAGAAGAAGGAAAGTATCCCGTAAAGAAACTGGCATCACAATCACGTTTTCATACATTGTTCAGATGAAAAGGCTAACTCTCGGATTGCAAAAGATAGTAGACAATTCGAGACGGAGTAGCTTGTATATTGAGACAATCTCAGTTCCAGCGCTTTTGGTCGCGCCAGTATGGGCAAAAAAAGAAAAGTGATGAAGTCCTAGTCCAAAGGGTCTCGAGCAAGAGACGTGACTCGAAGCTGGTGTATTAATTTACCGCCCATCGCACTAGACGAAACATAAATCTCAGGTCGACTTGTCGCTCCCGAGTTCCGACTGCGTTTATTCCAATATCGGGGTTTCCCTCCCAAAATGACATCTTCTGGTGGCCTTGGGAAGCAAATCATGGGCAATACGCCAGACATGCCTCTTTGCGATCCCGCAAAGGAAAGCAAAGTGTTTAGCACTCAGCCGGAAATGCCTTGGCAGTAAATGTCCATAAATACCGATTGAGCTGGACCTGTTTACAATTGTTTCCCACAACGAATTTGATGTCCATAACATAACCCGTTTCGCGAAACTTAATACATTGCACGCCAAGGCCATTACCAAGGGTCCTCGATGGATCGGAGTTCGCAGCAAAAAGAGTGATCAAACAACCGTTGTCGGGCTTTCCAGTCTCCAGTTGAGACAAGTCGTACATTTGCTCGTACACTACTTCGTTAATCGTGCCAGAGACTGCTGGAAGGATAGCTAACCCGATAATTGTATGAATGTAAAGATATTGTATGAAATGCATGATGTCGTTTTTTTTTTTTTTTCGCTTCGCCGACCAAAGTAAACGTAGAGTTTAAAGAACCGGATAACGTAGCTTCAAACTTAAAGGGATTGAATCTGGAGTTTGCAGTGACATAAATAGCATCCGCTTTTCCCTTCCTTTCTCTCGCCGCTTTTATTTGTGAAGAAAAGAAAAGTTCAAAGTTATAATTAGCACAAAGTCGGCAGGCACCCCGGTAGTAAATAACTCCAACCCAATCGAGATTTGCAGAACTGAATGAAGGCTTAAGATTAGAGATCAACTATAAAGCCGATCTGCCTATAAAGGTTTATGCAGATAAAGCCATCCATATTCGTTTTGCTGTTCCTTTGCCCAAGGCAGGCGTTTTCTTAGAAACCGAATTTTCTTTTTTTTCTTAATATAAACCTCCTAATACTAAACGAGACACGAAGTTGTGAATGACCGAATGTCGATATAAGAACATATAAATGTGCTACCATGACCTTTCTACACATACATACATAACTCGGGGGAACTGGGGCCCATTCATTTTCCACTTTACACTGTCGCAAAGCATGAGGATTACTAGGTAGTCGACACCATGACTCGGCCTAGCGTCCACCTTGGTACCTAGGATTTTTGTCATTTCTTGATTACCGAAAGGAACTATCAATGCACTTATAGCAAGTGCAAAGCACGCAAATAGATGCAATATTTCGGTGGTAAGGGTAAAAAAAAGCCTCACCTGGCTCTGTCGTCTAGTGATGCGGACCGTGGACGTTGCCGACTTTGGTAATAGTTTTGGGCAAAAAAATGAAAAAGGATTTGGGTATTAATTACTCCCACAGACAGTAAACCTGCTGAAGGGTCACGTATACACATATGGTGGCAGAGGAGGGAATTTTTCGGCAGACATCATAGTAATAACAATTTTACCAGTCGAAAGCTTCCTAGCTCTTAGCGTCTTACGCCTAACCACTTGGTCATGGACAAACTTTCAGACAACGCCATGAGTGGCATCAAAGGCTCATAATTGGGTACGTGACTAAGAGAAGAATAGGAACAGTGGGGTCCAAAAGGCCAGATGTGATGAGAATCTACAGACTCCAAAAATGCATGATATCACAAGGAGAATAATGAAAACAATGCTTATGCCCTGTTTAGGTGCATTTTTCGGCATTTTGATATTTCCATCGGCCCTACTAATGCCGTAAATGTTTGTTGTAAAGCTTAGAGCGCTCTATCTCATAAGGTTGACTGACCACAGAATATCCTAGGCCTGCCAGCTAAGACTTGGCCCCGTTGTGCTACAAGGTTTTAGGAACCAGTAGAGCGAGAGTTGACCAGGAAGTCCTGCGTGGCTTGTATAAGAGGTTTGGCTTCATGACATAATGCATGGTCAAGAAGCTCGCCAACTTTTCCATGCTGAACACCAAATGCATATAGATGTCAGTATGGATACTCGTTGCAGTTATGGTTGCTCAACTCTTATCGATAGTTGCTTGTGCATGGCCCCCTATAAATGGGTCTACCGCCTCCATACAGACATGCGTTGGAACTCACTTCTGATCAACCAAAAGAATGGAAAATTAATCCAGATTATCTGCTTCTTTTATTCCTCTGTCCGGATTGCAATCCGCATAAAATGCCCACTGTAGCCATGTCAACGGCGAGGGTCACTCTCAAGGACAATCTATACGTGTGACAACGTTGTATCAAATACGACGACTCCAGTCCCGGAGGCTGTAGCCTCGAGTGATTTTCCAAGCATGGGGTTAATTTGCTGCCCAGGTAGGGAGTCTCAAAACTTGAAATTTGTGGTCGACATACAGCAAAGTGAGATTGGAGAAAAGTCATATTAGGGCATCACTATCGGGATAGGAACTATGTGAAGAAGAAAAAAGAGAACAAGGTTAAATCTCTAATATAATGACGGGATTTCAGATACATGATTCATAAGAAAGAAAGTCTGTTAACCAACGTCCTGCCAATTATACCTGATACTTGGATAGCCGCATAACAGATATATCCAACACTCCATCTACATGAACTCAATCCATGATCCGAAAGCCTAGAGAGCCATGAACAAAGCGGCACCACCCAGCACCGTACCCAGCACGACGCTCACACCAACGCCAGAAGCAGCACCCTTGGCATCTGCCGGCATGGTCATGTTGGACATGTTGGTCGAGTTCTTGCCAGAAGCCTTGTGCATGTTATCCATATCCATGTCCTTGTCCTTGTCCTTGCCGTCCCTCTTTGTGTGGGCGTCGTCAGAACTGTCCTGGTCAGTGTTTCCGTCATCATCAGGTTCAGGAGTAGTATCAATGTCATCATCTACTTGAGCATTGGACGCCGCATCCCTAGCCTTGACAGGAGGCTCGGCACCCGGACTTCCGGTGTGGTTTGGGTCGTTGGGGTCATCGTGGTCGACAGCCCTGGTCGGGTTGAAGTGCTCGTCGTCGCCACCTTCTTCATCCTCGTTCCGCTTCACGCGGGTCGCCCTTATTTCTCCACCCTCCACTTCTTGACGGGCGACGAGCCCTCCTGCGACGGCAGCTTGGGGTGGCACCGAGACGGCGATGGCGGTTGTGGCAGCAGCCAAAAGGCCGATGATTGTGGATTCGAAACGCATTTTGATGTGTTTGGTGATCGGTAGAGAAATAGAATAGAGTGGTGAAAGGTTTGAGAGTGGTGAAGACTTTTTTAAACCACTGGAGTTTTGGAGGTTGGCGGACACTGGTGATATATAAAGTGTTTTGATCGGGCTTGTTGATAAAATAAAAAAAAAAGAAGAAAAAAAAACGCGCGTTTATGATGAACAAGAGTCGTCGAGACTTTGAGATGACTTTTTTAGATTTGAGGCTAGTGTTGGTTCAGAGTATAAGCCAAAATCTTCCTCTCCTGAAAGTGAACCTTGATGAGGATTTATAGCGTCGGTGACGGTCCAGCCCATGGCGACGACAGGGGTATTCCTGTCGATAACATAGCAATACTCTGAACGTCTGATGAGCGAATTATTTACTCATGTTTAGGACGTGAAACGGACCATCCCCAGATGTGGTCGTTTGTGACCGACCAACTGACAACTTACCCCGCCACAAAAAAAAAAAATGTCAAGTGCATCATGCAGAACAGTGATGGATCTGCAAGAAAGCTGTTAATGCCGTGCGCGGCCCGACTCCCGAGATCGTAACTTGTTGGTCGAGTCAACGTCAAGTTCGGGAGGGGGGCAAGCGGTGTTGCGAGTGTGCAACCAATGATGCGTCGCGTCGGGGATCTGGGTATGATTGTCTGCGACGGGACAAAACACATCAGGCCAAGGCACTTTGAGAAAACAGCAATGAAAAGGAGGATTATCCATACCTTTATCATTTTTATCAAACTTATTGCGTCTACCTTCGCCTCGTCCGTTCCAAGAATTTTGTACTTTTTTTTTTCTTTCTGACTAAGGTAAAGGGACCAGCCAACAAGGAGTGCAAGACTAAATCTTTTGCTGTCCACCAATCGCTTTGCTTTTGTGCTTTTTTTGTTTGATTTTCCTTGCTCTTTCGCCCCCCATTTTCTTCCCCCATTCTTTGCACACATTATGAAAATAGTTTCCGTCCTGTCCTCATCCCAAAGACAAAGCCAAGACATACTGCCAAGCCAAGCGATTGCGACCTGGGGGCTTGTTGGCAGATGCAGGTAAAAAGAAGAAAAAAAAAAAAAAAGAGATGACGTTGGACCCAATTTTATCGGATTGCGGTCCGGGCCAATATCAATTTGTTTCTGCTTTATTTATTTTAACTTGGTTTTATTTTAGCTATTCACTTTTCTTTGTTCTCTACTAAACTGGTTGGTTGGTGGTGACCATGGCACAATTTCTGCATGGGTGACCAACGCAAGGGATGAATGAGGACCTATTTTGCCTATCGATCGATCAATCAGTCAACCTTTTGCCGATTGCCCGAGAATTAATCATCAAGACATAGTCTAGAAAATAAGCGCCAATTCGTCGGAAAACCTAGCGTTTCGCAAGATTGCGGCATGTCAGGAACGTGTGTTACCTCTGAGCTTGTTGAACAGAAAAGAATCACAATTTGAGCCCCCAAAGCCCCTTGTCGGTACCTGATTAGGTCAAAAAAGGTTGGAGAGCAGCAAATCAAACGAACCAAAAAGCAAAACAACGTTACGTTAGTCAGCTTCCCACACCAACTTCCCTACGCCACACCCGCTTCCAACCTGTGCCGCCGGAAAGCACATCACCGTTCTATCAATACAATACTTTTGAACAGAAAAAGCCCAAGTGTGGGGTTATGCCACAGATGCACCAACTCGAATTTTTTTTTCCGGTGTCGTGATCAAAATGCTCTGATAACGTCTGTAAAAGCCTGAGAAATCTTGCAGCAAACATCACCAACAACAACATGCCAAGACCAACGAGAAAGCCTGGACGATGGTTCCAAGGGACAAAGAAAAAACCAAAAAAAAACCCAACAAGTAGCCAATCATTGTGAAAGCTCTGGGTTGTGATTCCAAATTCAACGACCCGCATCCAAGTCCAAGGGATAGACACCACCATCTCTATTTTCAGGTGATGAGAAGCGTTGCATCGCTGCGAAATACGCGAGTGATTCCCAAGGGTTGGCGAGGGATGGCGGTTATATAGAACAGGCACGTTGCACTCGAGGCGGTTTCGAGAAAGGACGGAAACGAGGAAAGGAAATCTCGCAAGTTCCTAGGCCATTCTCATGCCTAATAAATCCAGGTTACAAGTTGATTTCCGTAGCCACAGAAGCCCCCTTCTCCATTCCCACCAATGCTCATCCACATCTTCTTCGCAATCGTTGCCCTTACCTTGGCTTCTGTCTCCCTCTGCAGCCCAGATGCGTGTGGTCCCGCTCCCATCCATGTCCGAGTTGGGGATATCAAGGTCGCCGGCGGGAAACGTATGCGAGGCGCCGAGGTGTCAGTAGGGGAACCCAGCCAACCTCTCGCACTTGCACCGACCTGGGCCACCGACATGACACTCATCCACGGCAGTAGCAACGACTGCGAGAAGGGATGGTCTGGGGAGGCCTGCGCGACCCTCCAAGGCGGGGTTTACAACGCCTCCGCATCGGGAAGCCGAGCGAGCGATCCTTCCACGACCGTTGACAAGCTCGCTCTCGGCACCGACGTCGTCATCCCGGTTTTTCCCCTGAACGTCACAAAAGACTTCCATATAGCCCCGATGCCGATGCTGGGTCTCGGCCCAAACTCGACCCTTCTCGACACCCTGGCATCAACTGGCAAGATTGGGTCGAGAAGCGTGGGGTTCTGGGCCGGACGCGGCATTGGCAGCAAAGCGGCCACCGATGGAGGGCTGGTTTTTGGGGGTTACGACAAGACGCGGGTGATGGGGAGGAGTTTTTCAGACAGATTTACACATGGTGTCAGGAATTGCTCGTCCGGATTGGTTGTCACCATTGCTGATATCGCAGTCGGCTTGGCCGATGGGACGAACAAAAGTCTCTTCCCAAAGGACAACAACAAGACCTCTAGCCATGTGGCGTGTCTTGATCCGTCCAAGAGGACGCTTATGACCTTGCCTAAGAGTTCCTACTTTGATGCTTGGCTTGATGCTTCAAAGATCGATGCTTCTTTGGTCGGGAGAGGTGATGGCTGGTGGGTTGGCAATGTCGTCGTTCCATCTAGCGTCGATCTGTGAGTTGAAGCCCATGAAGAGGAAAGTTTATCAGGTTACTGACATGCAGAATTTTACACCATAATCTTCCCCCGCTGCGTAGCTCCTTCGGTAATCTCACGATAACACTCGGCTCCGGTCTAACGGTTCGCGTTCCAAACGAACTGCTAGTTCAGCCGCATACATTCATTGAGTCGGCCACCGGCGACATGCAGACAGACGACTCGCGGTCCGATGTGCTCATATACCCCAACCAAGGCCCAGAAGCGGACGATCCCATCGTGTTAGGGCAACAGTTCTTCGCCGCCGCGTACCTGATGGTCAACCAGGATGCGAGTCGGTTCACGCTGTGGGAAGCCAACAGCAAAGAAGCAGACACCGGCAAACCGGACCTTGTGGCTGTGGCGCAGAACAACTCAGACATCACGACGCCGCTGTGTTCTCAAGGCTCATGGGGTACCAAAAGAAATCAAGGCGCCAACAACGCCCTCGAGACAGGGGACGAGCAAAACACCTACATGAGCAAAGGCGCCGTTGCAGGCATTGCAGTCGGGATCTTGGCGCTGCTACTCTCTCTGGGGATGCTTGCTTTTGTTCTCCTGCGGAAACAGGGTCATCCAAGACTGCGATGCTGCTATACATGGCCTCCTCCTTCTGTTAGTGGCTCGTCAGGTCCCAAGCCTATGGACCAAAACAGTGGGACTGCGATCGTACACACATATGACGGGTTGGCCAGATCAGTACATCTCGCACAGCCAAGGTCAGATCCAGGTCTTCATGTCGAGTTCAGAAGTGGAGGCTTGGGCATTTGGGGCAACGAGAATCAACTCGGATTGTGCGAACTGGAGGCTCCCTTGTCGCCTTGGATCTCAGGAACCGTGACGGATCCCAAGGAGCTCGAGGGAAGCATTCCTGCTTTTGAGATGGATGGGTCTAGCTGGGTCAGACATCACAGTAGACGACGTGTCTGTAGCGTCTGAAGCTAGGCGCTTTGCTTGTATGATTATGGGTGTTGACTTGTGGCTTGTTTCAGGAGGTTTGTTTTCAGATACGAATAACTTAGTAAAATCCCGTTGTGGAACAACCACACCCTGTACTTATTCCCAACCAAACTTACCACAATGGCCGACAAATTTGGATGGAACATTGGTTGGGTTAAGTTTCAAACCGGTTGTTTTGGATGGTTACACTGAGTGGATATAAGTCGGTTGCCAAATGGAATATCATGGACGCCAGATAATTCGACCCTTGTTGATAGCCCACCATTAGGACACTCAGATACCAGTATCCCCATAAGATGCCTGGGCAAGTATAGTCATGATATCAAAGCTGAGAGCCAATGAAACGTTTCTCCCAAGATTCCTATCAGCAGCAATTTTCAAAGCAAAGAATTCTGGCTCGCCTGTTATCGGCGATTACGTTTACGGCGCTGCGAGATGATCAGACAATATGATGTCGAAAAGCTGACCTGCTAGTTCGGCGATATTACATTGTCGTGGAGCCAGTTCAACATACAAGTTAGCCTTTGTTCTTCTCCAAGATCCGTTACAGTGCTGTTACTTATTGCCGATCTTATCTAATAGTCTGGTGCTATACCATCGTCCCACTTTCGTGCTTCCTCGTGCAACGCTTCTCATATCGGCCAGACCAGTGCATTACCCTTGATTTACCCACAATTATTGACACTTCTGTCAGCTAGCCTTTCAGCTTGCAAAATTTCATTTGCTGACGTTAATCTTGTCTTTATTCTCGGCTGCTCTGCAGAGGGTTTGGTCTACGAGTCTACACACGGATAGCGGATGATGCGCTCGACACTTCATCCGTGTAAGCGAGCTTACCAACTTAGGTTATGTTGCAGTCAAGCAGTGCGCGCCGATAACATAGCCTACAACGAGTATACAGAATCGGTACGGAGATGTTAGTTTCGACCTTACAGTTGTTGTCAAACTATTCGGTGACTTCAGGCTCAAGACCAACACCGAACTTATTGTTACATTGCACATATACAGCTTGCGTTGTCGCCTAGGACGTGACACTCGAAGCTGGATGTCATGCAATGGCATAAGCAGCCACAGGGCACACTGTGAGATTTATATAATACCTACCTCATTGTAAAAAGCTGGACCTGCTCACGCCTGCTATCCCAAGTCTCAAAGTCCCAGAGTCTCATCATTAAACTTGCATAAAGCTGATCAAGACTGCTACCAATCCCAAACAGCCTATTTACTTTTTGCTATCTCTTTTGAAAGGTACACCGCATCCGTAACCACAATGCACCCAGTTTCAGCTTTCCCAAGACTTCTACTGTTTGTCTCCAGTGTCGTGGGCTTGTCCTGCAACCGAGGACACGATTTACTGTGGTCACACATTGGTGAACATGGGTATGCTTCCCCCGACCATTTCCAACCATTCCCATACCCCAAACAAAGTTTCGACAATGCAGACACTGACCATGTGGACGACGACCTGATGCCAAAAAATACAGGCTGGACGCGCGACGAGATCTGGCGACAGCTCAAGCCCAACGGCCTCCCGGACAGCATGTCCAAGGACAAAATCGACCACACCCTCTTCATCTGCCAGGACCGCCGGTACTGGACCAACGCCGACCTCCAATACAAGGACTACTGCCTGCGCGGCTGCCAGGACCGCGGCTCCGGGAAGGACGACGCCTGCTATGCTGCTGTGTTTCAGACGGCCGTCAACGGGACCGTGGAGGCGGTGAATGGCACTTTAGGGGCTGTGAAGCAGGTCAACAAGACTGCTACAGCTGTGGTGAAGCGTGCGACAGTTTTGCTGGCTTGGGATTTGCAAGGGAGGGGAGTTGAGTTCGTTGCATAGGGTTTTGAGCTACGGTACATGCTTGGCTATGTTTTGTCAAGTTCCTAGTGTGATAGAACATGAATAATTGGTTTATGATTTCAGATGCTATATATAAGTATGTAGTTCACATCACATGTTGATCTCTGTAACAGGTTCCAAGATAACAGACAGTTCATCGTTGAATAGAATGATTCAACTCGACTTTGTTTGCTTCGCATACTTGCACGTGTTAGCGCTTTATGTTCCAGTAACAGATAGTCCAACGTGCCATTCATTACTTTTATAGACACGCATTACATCTCTTAGTAGCTTCTGGATCATGCACGTCTCCATAGAATATTTGTTTTTTCATGGACCAAGATTGTATCAATTCAAAAGCCTGTACTGGAGTGGGCCGTGACGCTAGGTACTTTGGCTCCTTAAAGCAGGTTCCCTTAGTTTCCCTTGATAACAATCGAGATATAATTCCTTTCCTTCTAGTCGTACCCAAGCTCTCCCTCCGCTCACGACCTGTCGCAGTCAAAGATGGAGACCTGGAACGAAGTCGGGCCAGTGTACTTCTGGACCTGGACGGAATCGTTCCTGGGGCTGGTGGTGATCTGATCGGCAGGGATCTTGTGGCAGTAGTCCTGGGTCGTGCGGCTGTTGAGGGGCAGGAAGGCGGCCAGGTAGAGGCCTCCGTCCCGGGGCTTGACGTCAAACTTCCACATGCCGCCTTCGCACGCAGCCTGCTTGACCTCCGGGAGCTTGTCGGGTCCGTTGAGCTCGGTCTCGCACTTGGTGCCCTTGGTAGAGTCCGAGGTGATGTCGAACGAGTAGCTGCATTTCACGCTGTGCTCGGTGCAGTTTGCTTGGAAGTCGTTGACGAAAAAGGCCTGCTGGCGAGGGACAAGGGTGGCGGCCGAGGCGGTGGCTGCCAGGGCGAGGATGGTGGAGAGAAATTGCATCTTGGGTGGTTTTTGAGTGATAGAAAGAGAAGATTCGAACTGGTAAAACGAATGTGTTTTGTCTTGTTTGTTGAAAGACAGATGTTTTAGAGCGAAGGTGGAATGGTTAGAAAACCGGTGAGGTGGAAAAAAGGCTTTGACACCAACGAAGGGGAGGCACACTCGATCTTATTATACACGAAAAATATTCCGCAGTAGTCAGCAGCACTGCCCTCCATGAACAAACATATGTAACACGCACTGCTGATGGAGAACTTTGTTGCTGTTCCAGTTCCACTAACAAGCTTTTCCCATGTCATCCGATCAATCGTGCACCCAGAGAAACAAAGGGACGACAGCTTTCACCGCAAAACACCATCCCCAGCAATGGATCTGCAAAATACGGGGCCTCTGTTCCATCCCTGTGGGGAGTTTGGTGAGCCACAATGGCAACAAGCCTTGAAAAATAGAGGGGACAAATACGAGCTGTGTCGTCATTCCACCTCCCAAAAGCTGCCTCGGCCTCGGATTTCTATTCGCATCTATGTATGGATCGCGAACATACTACTTTACTACGTATAACTGCCAAATCATTAAAAATGTGACCAAAGACACTCTAACAACGGACGATTGCCATCGTTGCGGATACCCCATTCCCTACGTGCATTTTACGTAGCAATTTGCCCATCAATTCATCTCTTGGCGCGGGCCAAGTCGGCTCAGGGGAGCGATGCGGAGTTTATGAGACCCACATGTTTTTTTTTGGGATGAATTGCCACATGTATTCATTTATTCATTCATTAATTCATTTGTTGACTGATCATCACCAACCAGGTTAAACACGACGAACGGACGAACTGTTCGGACAAAATAATTCAATCGAAAACCGCGTACAACGTATAGCAGACTTTGTATTGCAGGCATTCGCCCTATACTAGGAAGCGCCGATCCACGTTTTTTTCCTCATCTTGTTATGTAACGTGTCATACAAGAAAATAGCAAACAACCAGGTGCTATATTAGGCCTTGACACGTTTGGTGCTATAGGCATAAGTCATGGCTTTCCGCCCTCCCAACCTCCTTGGTCCTTTTTTTAGAGGTTTCTTTTAGAGAGGATCAGCCAAGATGCCAGGTAACTCCCTCGCAACAACCCACATTTCTGGAAACACTTTGGACGCCCAACATGACCGACTCCGAAAACTGCCGCGAATCCTACACCGTATGTACAATACTTGCCATGCAGGTGTCAAACTTCCCAACCACCCAAGAGCGAACGGATTTCGCTCCTGATCCCGCTATAGCTATTTTCTCGTCCGTGCTTTATTTTCAACGGAGCAAGACTGAGGCCGAGATGATGTCGGAAATATCCGCATCTGAGACGATCAGAAACCTTGTTTCCTTCCTATATCGAGAATCATCCGAAACTCGGTTTTTGAAGTTGCTAATTTCTTCAACCAGAGTTGTAGGCCTCCTAATTTCTTAGGGACACACCCAGCCACCTCCGGAAAACAAATTTCAAAGTCTACATGTTCCAAACCCATCACTGAGCGTTGCACATTCTTTCAGCTGACGAAACAATATAAGTGCTTTATGTTTTTTTTCTTTTTTTTCTTTCTCTTTTTTATGCACGTGTCTTATGCCTACTTATAACTGCAGCGTCTACAAAAATTTCCAAAAGGAATTGGAATTCTGTGCCTATACCCTTTTTCACAAAGGAGTATGTTTTGTTCAAGGAGATGATGACAACATGCATACGTGTGTGTGGTGGAGTCGGAGTTGACGGTTTTGGCAAACTTAGTCTCAAAATAAAATTTCAAAAGTCTATTAGTAATACAAGGTGAGAAATCCCCGAGACTCCACTGATGATGTCTAAATTTTTCTGAAGGCGCTCATGCGAAACTTGGGGGTTTCTCAGAAATCGTAGCATCGCCTCGTCTCAGCCACTCTTACACCTGTGCTACCTCTTGCAGGTTTCCCGAGCTCACACCTACCACTCTACAAATGCTCATTGAAACGGCTATGACGCCTGGAAGGAGCAGCTGTGGATGACCTGTTCCCCGTTCTAGGTCTGACCGCAGGACCTGGAGCGGCCATGGATGATCGATGAGCCGTTCTAGGCCTGGCAGCGGGAACTGGGCTTAGAAGGACGTCCATGTGGTTGTCAGTATTGCGATTTCCCCTGGAAGCGCCTTTACCTTTGCCGCTTGAGCGGGTAGGAGCTGGCTTGCTGGAGGCACAACCCATTGTGAGAATTGTATGGAGGGGTATGTGCTTACTGTGGTGGATTATCTGTGTGTGTCAGTTGGTCGCACAATAAACAAAATTTGTTCGTTCGACCACACGGCAGTGAATGTTAGTTATGGTTTTCGTGGCGTTCCTTTTGGTTACTGTTTGGTCGCTGGGCGTGTCTCTGGCTGCTTTTTGGCTTGTTCTAGAGTTAAGTCGAGAGTCGTCGGAGGGATGATTCTATGCTTCATTTTATAGACGATGCCCAGGATCTCTGCGAAAGCGTTGTTTTTCCGAACAACTACATTGTTTGGTCAACACAAAGAGCTTAGACGTTAGTCATGTCCAATTGTTGGTCGGTAACACAGTCTTGCCCTGGGCACTCTCATGGTGATCCCGATGCTTTGTTCACCTCGGTGGTCACTGGTCAGTCAACTGCACTACACTTGATTGATCTCGCCTCACCCTGGACTCACCTTTTTGGCTCAAAGACAAAGCGCCATATTGCGGGAATGACCAACCGACCAAGTCATTGTCCGCTTTTATCCTTTGTTGATAGCAGAGCTCCTTTTGTTCTTTGACCGACCAAGACTCAATAGTTTTTGATCGAGTTATCACCATCCTCGTAATGAATACACTCCTGATCTTTTCTCCCCATCTACCTTGGACAATCTTCGAAAGGCCTGCACTACCAACTTGCAGACACACAAACAGACATCATGTCTACACAGGCCAAGTTTTATCAAGAACACAGCATCAAAGTGATCCTACCAACTCCATATCAAGCGACTACGAATCTATGCTACCTCAACCCAGTTCAAATCTGGCCTCTCAACAACCGAGATGCACGCCTCTTCATTGATCGTCTTTACCAGATCCTCAACACTCTTGCACACGAGCGCCCCGAGACATCAGGCACTATTAGGATCAGTCATGTACAGCACCAGAAACACAATGTTGCCCTTGTCATAAACCCAAACGATTGCATCACCATGGATGTGCAATATGCTGAGAACGAGATGCATACCTTTGCGCAGCTGAAAGCTGCCCGCTTTCCACCTTCTGCCTTTGTAGGTTCTCGGTTCAAGTTTGACTGCGCCAAGACTGACGACAATTATGAAGTTCCAGCGATGAGGGTTTTGGCCGTCATTATCAACGGAGGGTTAATTCTCTCCTGGCATTTCCACCATTCACTGTTCGACGCTGAAGGTATGCGAGTTGTTTTTAGCATTGTCGGTTCAATTGCAGCTGGCAACGAACCCTTTTACCGCTCCCATCACCCCAAATCACTAGCTATGGATTTTGCAGCCAGGCCCGGCGCAGCTGAGAATACTATATTTTCCGAGTACAACCATCCAGGAACCGCGAAGGCTAGCTGTGTCGGCGACCCACTCCATAGGGTCCCCCTCGGCAGCGCAATCTTCCAGTTTCGCAAAGACGACCTCCAACAGCTGCAAGAGCTCCTGCGCAAGGCTGCCGGCGGAGGCGACAACTCTTACCCCCAAGCCTGGATGACCCTCGCCGTGCTGACCTGGGTTCACATATCCAAGGCCCGCAACCGAGCCGAGCAGAAGAAGCTCCCACATGCAACCCCCGAGGCGGCAGCCCAGCTTGCGATGCCGATAAACTGGAAGAAGCGAGCCCCATTCGGTGGCCAGAGCCGTGACTACTTTGGCAACGCAAACTTGACCACCACCACAGCATACCCCGCCGGCGTCAAACTCGACGACGACCCAGCAACTCTCTTGAAGCTCGTTAACGCAGTGCAGCACACGCTTTCACAGGTTGACGAGGCGGCCGTCTCTGCGCAGTACCAGCTTTTCGCCTCGCAGGTGGACCGCCAAGCCATCAAGACGGCGCTCGACCGGTCCAATAGGAATCTTTTGCTCTTTGACAGCACGTGGCGGATCCACGGCGGCGCGGACATGGCTCTGGGCGCGGGCTTGGTGCCGGGTCTGCTGGGTGACGGCAGGCCTGCGGCGGTGCGCCAGGCCGCGGCTGGTTGTACCGTGGGTGGGCGCGCACTCCTGCTTCCAGGCAGGATCGACTCGCCCGTGTACGAGCTCATGGTCATGCTGCCCACGGCTTCGCTGATGACCTTGTGTCGCGATGGTAACTGGATGCGGTGGGTTGATCGGGTGCTTTGGTAGCTTTTGAAAGCGTATCAGTTGCTTGCTTTCTTGTGGGGTTGGAGGATATGAGCAGTGGACTTGATTTGCCCCTTTGGCTGCTGAATTTCCATATTCTTTCCAGTGGTGATACTATGTGGCCTTTGAGTCTGGGTAGTTCAACACTTGCTGGCAACATAAAAGATATGTCTAGCAGCCAGCCCTAGGGGCGCCATAGATACATAGTCCACCGGATACAAGAGAGCTGCTATGGTCTAGGAAGCCTTTATGAAGGTGGCTTTCGACCGGAGGTGCGGGCTTGTTATGTTTTTGTTTCTATTTTGTCAGCGGAAACCAGCTACCTGGCTGTTGAGCTTGTAGCCTACACCGCAAGCATCCTCCACCATTCATGGGTCAGACCCACCTTTGTTAGCGATTCACACCCAAACACACCAATAAGCTTAACAGCTGAAGAATTTTCGCCCTCCGGGCGCCGGTCGTCATGGCCTCACCAGAGGTCTCAAACCGCCGCGCGCGCCCGCAGAGCACGCCGCAGGCTTTGCCGCCGGGCCAGGCCGAGTCGGAACACGTATCTCTCGACACGCGCACCGCTAATGCGCCTGAGCCGGCCGGCCGCGGAAGGTACTCCAGCCTCCCGGCCCTGGCCATCAAAACACTGCAGCAGGAGCTGGAAAACGTGGAAACAGTCGGCAGCTGGCTCGAAGAGGTTTTTGCAGCCAAGCTCGAAAGCTTACAGGCCCCGGAGGACGCCGCGCTTAGGAGAATTGTTCTCGAACTTGATGATGTGATCAGCGGCTGGTTCCTCAGTCGCACCCTCCCTGAAAAAGAGCGTTCGCGCTCCCCGTCGCGTTCGCCGACCAGTTCCAGCGAAAGGCGCAGCATCTTAATTACAAGGACGGGCACGGCGTCGTCGGCCTCCAAAGGCAAAGGCACGCCCACTAACAAATCGGTCACATGGGCCGAGCGAGCCGCCACGCCACCAGCGGCGGCCCCAACGCGAATTTTAACCCCGGCCACGCGCTCGTACCCGATACGTACGACGCCCGGCAATGCACCTGACAGCTCCGCAGCTCCCTCCCAATCGGGCCGGGACCGCCCCCAAGCCCCGAAACGTTTGACAGAACAGCCGGCCAACCGGATCCTGATCCGCGTAAATGACAAATTGCGGATGGTGACGAGGGAGCCATACGCGGTAACCACCAAATTGGCCGAATTGGTCTCGGTGCCACACAGTGAAATCCCAAACGCCAAACGTACCCCCACGGGCTGGGGTGTTACGGTGGCCTCTGAGGAAACACGGCAAAAACTCCTCAACCCCAACGCAGTCAAGGCCATTATGGACGCATTGGACGCGCGGGAAGTCACTGTCCCGACAACCTGGCACACATACGCCGTCTCTGGAGTGCCCCGAACGCTCAATTGCCTGGACGGAAGAAAGGACGTACATGATGTAATCCAAGAGGAGATTACCGTGGCAGCAGGCCAGCAGCCAATCAACTGGCACATTTCCAAGCATGGATACGACCCGCATACGGCTGAGGGCACGTGGATAGTGTCTTTCCTTCAACCCGTAAAGCCTTTTCAGCTTTTTGGAGTGTCGAAACGTGCGCGGAAGGTTGAAAAGTCACGCAAAATTACACACCACCACGATGGCTGCCAGGGATATTGCGAAATACGTCGCTGCGTACGGCAAGCGCGTTGCGGCATATGTGGTGAAGCAAAACATGCGACAGAGGAAGAGCCGTGCAAAGCAGCCCCCAAATGCGTTAACTGCCACGGCCATTTCCCATCCGGACATGAGAACTGCCCTGCCCGACCTTTGGTGGTAAATGGGAAGCTTGAACGACCTTCACAGCGTAAACTAAAGGGGATCCGCAGAATCGGACGTGCCAACCGTGCCGCGATTATCAACGACCGGGCTGAGGCGGCCCGCCGAGAGCCAGCACCTGCAATCCCGGTCCTAAGCACCTCATCGCAGCATTCGCAAACCTCGAGCTCCCGATCGAGCATCTCAAACAAAAGAGCGCGGCCATGCGAGGCGGCAGGGGCGGACATCCGCAACTTCCTGCAGGCCGAACAGGAACGCGTGCACGAAGAAATCGTTTGGGCAGCCGAAATGGAGGAGGACGCAGCGGCTGCCGAACCTTGCCCCGCTGATGTGATAGACTTGGAAGCAACCCATCGATTGATATGACGAAATATTCGCTCGGCAACATGCAGCGGGAACGCCTCGACGTAGTTTGGGCCAACGTAGGCAAAAGGATGGGTGTGCATCTGAGCCTGTTGGAGTTATGCCACCAGAGAGAAGTGGACCTGGTTAACGTCCAAGAGCCATGGTGCGGGCTAAAGACGACTACACAAACGCACCCGGGCTATGATGTTTTTGCGCCAGTGGACGAATGGCACGCGAGCACTTACGAAGCCATGACTGGGTTCCGGCCCCGGGTGCTCACCTACGTCAAGAAGGGGGCAGCCCTAGGGGCCGCACAACGACGGTTACCGCAGGGCCAAAATACGCGGGACGTACTTTGGCTCGAAATTAACGGAATATTGTTTATTAATGTATATAGGGCTCCGGGTATTGAGGCCGCGCTGGAAATGGTATGCAATACCGTGCCAAATGGACCCACGGTGATAGGCGGCGATTTTAACGTAGCGGCTGCTGCATACCAGCCAGGCCGCACAGACGCACGCGGAGGGGATCAACTGACGGCATGGGCGCAAGCCCAGGGCATGCATTTTACAGGAAATATCGGCGTGCCCACCCACCGCGACGGGGGTTTACTGGATATGGTTTTTTCCAACCTCCCCAGCACGGTAACTGTGGTTGACAGCAGTCTTTACACAGGCTCCGACCACGAATCTCTTTATACCACGCTGCGGACGCGCGGCGCCCCCCGCCCGGAGGCGGTCAACGTCTCAGTTAGGGACGACCGGCTACCAAAGTTCGCGGAGCTACTTGCTTTTGGCATGCAAGATATGCCGGACCCGGGATCCGCGGCCGATGGCTACGCATTGGACGCGTGGGTAGCTGAATTTACAACTTTATGGGAGCAAGTGACGTGGGTCGTGGGTACGCCGGCGGGAAAAAGGGGCAGCTCGGCTCCTTGGTGGACCGAAAACTGCCAGCGGCTCTGGGTCGAATTCCAGCGGGTTAAACGGAGCGCTGTAAATAGGGCAGACGCCTCTGCCGAGGAGAAAGCTTACACGAAAGGGGTGCGGGCCGCGAAGCGGGATTACTGGAGGCACCGGATTGACCAACTGCGCGACGATAAGGATTTGTGGAACATGGTGGGCTGGCTGGGAGCCGGACCACGCCTCCGGTCCCCGCCGCTGGTTATTAACGGCGAGCAAGTGAGCGAGCCCTTAACAAAAGCGGAAGCACTGCAGCGGGAGGTGCTTGGCCGATTTTCGGCGGAGGATGACCTGCAGGGAGACCCCTTGGAGGCCTGGTCGGCGGACGAGGCTAAAATCCCTTGGGACACCCAGGTGAGTGCGGAAGAGGCGGAGCGCTCCTGCATTGGGGTTACGAGCACGTCCCCGGGCATCGACGGAACGACCGTCCGGCTACTAAAAGCCGGATGGGCTTCGTTGGCCGAGCCGGTGCGCAGGCTCTACCAACGTTGCCTGGAACTCGGACATTTCCCAGCGCCTTGGAAGAAGGCCGAGGTCGCGATGCTACCGAAAACGGGGAAGAAAGACCGGAGCAGCGTTCGATCCTGGCGGCCTATAGCCCTCCTCTCCTGCATCGGAAAAGGCCTCGAAAGGCTCGTTGCACGCCGGATAGCTTGGGCCATACACGACAACGGGCTCCTTAGCTGCACCCACGGCGGTGCCCTACCCAAGCGATCGGCGACGGATCTGGTTTGTGCCCTCGCCCACGATATCGAGCAGGCTTTAGCTCGCGGGGAGGAAGTTACCCTTGTCGCATGCGACGTCCAAGGCGCCTTCGACGCCCTCCTCCATGGGCGATTAATACGGAAAATGCGGAGCCTCGGGTTTAGTAAAATGCTCCTCAGGTTCGTGATTAACTTTTTAAGCGGCCGCCAGGCCCGAGTCCGGCTGGAGGGTACGACCACGGGCTTTAGGCGGCTTGGGTGCGGCACCCCGCAAGGGTCTCCCCTTTCCCCGATCCTATATATGCTATATTTGGCGTACCTCGTCAAAAACGGTGCGAGGTGGCGGCTGGCATACGCAGACGACGTGCTTATATGGAAATCGTCACCCTCGTTGGAGGAGAACGTACGTTGGCTGGAAGATAAACTCCGGGATATGCACGAAATTGCGGCGGAAGAGAAAATCCATTTTGCAGCGGAAAAGACAGAGGTAATCCATATCACTAAGAAAAGGCACGGTCGCAACCCGGAAATCCGGATTAATGGTAGAACGGTTACCCCGGTCCAACTACCGGGCGGTCGACGCGGACAAAGCGCCTCCGGGGCCGAGCGTTACCCGGGCATGCGTTGGCTTGGCTTTTGGTTCAGCCGACGGCTAGACGGGCGCCGCCACGTGGCCGAAAGGGCTGCCAAAGCAATGGCGGTCGCTGCTCACCTCAAAAGCTTTGGGGCAGTAAAATACGGACCGCCTGCGGCTGCACTTCGCAAGGCAGCGGTGGCATGCGTGGGTTCATCGGCCACCTACGCAGCCGAAGCATGGTACAACCCAGCGCATAAGCAAAGAGGACCCCTCAAAGCACTGAACAAACCGCTGGTTTTAGCGGCACGGGCAATCCTCCCGGCGTATAAAACCACCCCCTCGTCCACTGTTCTCAGGGACGCAGGATTACCCTCGGCCCGCGTCGCGCTGGCCTACACCCGCCTGAAATACGGCGCCCGACTAAGGCTCGCGGACAAGGGGCACCCCCTTGTCAGCCGCCTGCGTGAAACACCTCGTGCCCGCAACTCGGGCCATTCGGCCACGACCCTGCAAACGGCTGCACAACTTCTCCCGCGGATCCGGAGACTAGAGTTGCGCGCACCTCGCAATGCCCCGGATTCTCGCACTGACCCCACCGGAGGAGTCCCAAAAGAGGAAGCGGCCCGCCGCTTTATGGAATGGCTGGACATGGTATCACCTGACGATATCGTGGTATATACGGACGGTTCGGAAAAACACGAAAATAACTGCGTCCAAATAGGGTACGGATGGGCCGCTTTTAGGGCGGGCCTGGAATTTGCCGCAGGCTCCGCATCTATTACGCCGGAAAGCCACGTTTTCGACGCCGAGGCGATTGGCGCCCTAAGAGGGCTATAGGCGGCAGCCAGGGCCCAGCCAGGCGCCCGGATCTGGATTGGTGTGGACAGCACCTCGGTTATTTGGGGTTTTAGAGGCGACGCGCCGCGTTCGTCCCAATGGGCTTTTTTGGAATTTTATAATCTTGTCGATTTATTTCGAAAACAAGGTACCGAGGTTCGGGTCCGTTGGTGCCCTGGACACCAGGGAATCCCGGGAAACGACCGGGCTGACGAGCTGGCCAAGGCCGGCTCCGCCGGACCGCCGGACCCAAACCCGAGGGCTCAGCAAACCACGTATAGCGGTGCCGGCACGGTCCTTAAAGCCATCCTTTCGAATATAGAAAAAGACTGGTGGCGTAAAAAACTCTGTGAACGGTCCCCCGCATATAGGGAATGGAAATTCCAATACACACCAAGAAAGGAGCCCGAGGAACTGCGTTTGCCAAGACCCCTACTGGGCCATTATTTGGCCATAAGGACCGGCCACGGCGATTTCAAAGCCTACCATAACCGTTTCAACCACCAGAATGCAAACACCTCGTGTGCCTGGTGCTGGAAGCGGACCTCCCCTGAACACCCGGTGCATTGCCGCTTTTCGCGGGCGGTGTGGAGAAACTGGCCGTGGCCTGACAACGACCGGCCGGTCGGGCCGCCAGACCGCGCCCAACGCCGCAAATTCTTCCAGACAAGCCTCGGGCAACCGAAAAGCTTTGAGGCGTTTTCGATAGCCACCAACTATTTCAGCGCCCGCCCCAGAGCGGCCCGCCAGCGCCCCGCGCGCCACGAACGCACTTTACGCCTAGGGACACCGATCGTAAGCGACTCGAACTCTGACGAGGAATAGATTTATTGCCTTTTCACCCACACCTCACGGCACAAGCCGTCAGACGAACCCTCCGTACACCTTAGGCACGGGGTCGCGTCAGTGAACTAACCCCCTAAGCAGGACCGGGCCCGAACCCGGTCAGGCACGATCCGCCTCTGCCCTCCTTGTTTTCCCCCTGTGTAAATAAAGAAGATAGAACGCGCGCCGAGATACCCCTCGGGAGGTTGCTAACGGCCGGCTAACAAGCCGGGCCGAGCCCGGCGTTAACTAATACTACTACTACTACTACTACTTGTAGCCTACACCGCTTGCTGGGTCCCTTCATTGGTTTAATCAGGGCTCGAGAAATGTAAGTATAATACACGGCAAAGTTGGCTGCACTTAGTACGAGATTTACTATCACTTTCATCATATCACATGGAATGCCTCCATAACGAAATGACATAGTATACTTGAGCATCCGTAGACCCATGTTTCTTCGCTCTTTTAGGTGACCACTGGCGGTAAATATTGCCTGTTGACTCTGTTTCGTTGTCTAACACCAGAGTATCGCACAAAAGACAAGAAAAGAATTCAGGAGGGCGCCAAAGTTCCTTGCCTTAGAATTAAGATGTACGGCAAGTCCCTTGCCAGTGGTGTGAATACTCACAACCTTTGTGCGTTTTCGTACCTCCTGAACATAGCATCATAAATTATAGCAATCAACGTTGAGCCTGCGAGTATTGGAGGGCAGTTGTTACAGCAGCGATGTTGTGAGAACGACGGAACTGTTCAAAATAATGACAAACATTTAAAAAGAATTGAGAATCTCGAACGGGAGAGACACACTAAACAAAGGATGTGATGATGAACTGCAAAATAAAAAGAATTTCTGTGAATAATCAATCAGGCACTAAAAGTCAAAGCCAAGGGACCAAACACACAAGGTGCCATAACTTAAATTACAGCCGGGGGAATACCTTTACGGTATGTCTTTTTTTCACAATACAAAGTGCCCAACAGCTGCGAAACCACATGTATTATTTATACCGGGTAGCGTGGGCGCATACCCAGCCAACCCACATGCAACGCGATTTGTTTAATTGCTGTTTACTTTGTAAATAAAGCTGTGTTCAACCCAACCAATTTATGGGAGTGCGGGTGGGAATGGTTTTTTTGGGCATTGTTTATGCGTTTTTATGGTTAAAAAGGGCGTAAAATTGTTGCAAAAAGGCCTTTTGCAAAAAAACAATTATACCGGAAATTAGTGCCTGTATTTATCACATGGATCCTTGATTATTACCCCTATACTGATAAAAAATGTGGCTTCGCAGTTGTTATGGAGTTTGTATCGAAAACGAAGCGCATTGTACAGATATCCACCAGGTTGTGATTGAGTGAAATCTTGTTGTGAAATAGCCACATCCTAAATATAACTATTGGCGATTCACAATTAACACACGACGCACGACGCATAAACAGGGCTGGTAAAGCAGTCAAGGGTAGTGAAGACAATTGATGGCTGTCTTAATAAAGTCAGTTCTAATTTAAGTTTTAACCCGGCTAATTCGACCAACTCAAACTCATAACTTAACCTGTAGTTTATGATTAAAGAAACAACTCATTCTAAGGTTTCCTTGCTATATAATCAGTACTATTTACTATAGTTGAAGGGAGAATACCGTGATATAATAATGACTATTTTGTTTGAGTACATTTTCTCAGATTCTACTTCTACACATATAATCTATCCTATAATTTATTTATTTTGGTACCGTTTGAAAATGTTTTTGCTGACTTTTAACCAGATAAAGGTTTTGTACGTTTTGAATATTTGTAAAATTAAATCTAAATAAGTTCCAAAAAGGCTTCCATATAAACAGTTTTGAAAGTATTCGGAAAAATAATAAGATATAATTTATGTATATTATATGTGAAAAGTCTAAAGTCGACTTTATAATAGGTTTTCAATTATTCAAGTTTGAGCATCTTAACATAGTAACCTTTCTTTATATCTATTTATACATATTAATATAAGCATTAACAAATGGTTCTCTATGAATAATATAACGAAGTATAGAGTTTACTATTATATAATATATTATTCTTCAAATAATATACATAGATTATATTATTAGTTTTGTGCCAAATATTGTTGCAAAAATCAACTTACTAATTCGTCCCTCGCTTACTTGTCAACTTAAGTTCAATTACTTTCTATATTGGGAGGGGGAAAATTCCTATCTTTAACCAGTCAATACAGCCTATAGGCCTTGCAGTCTTTCCCAATTTTGGTAATAGTTTCTTTTTTGTAAAAACCAATCTGTTATACGGTAGGTATTTAACTTTTCCCGCGGATAATCAGGTTAGTAAAGGCCCACGCATGCACATAAGGTGGCAAGGGGTGGTCTTTTTTACCTGCACCTGTGGTAGGTTTTTTACCAACCCCGCGCATGATGCAGGATATACACCGTATAACGCAACGCCTCGTATCGCCCGCTATACATGTTAAAACCAAGGCATTAAATTATTTCACGTCGACTCTGAACAGCTACCGTGACCTAGGCTTTTATCGATTCTATTTTTAGTGTTCGACCCGGGCCGAAAACTCCAATGAAATAGTACCTACCCAGTGCAGAAGTTCGCTGTGTGGGTAAGAAAATAAAGTAGTTTGGGTATTAAAAAATTCACTTGACGTGCTGACAATTGCAAGACCACTAACTACACGGCCCAGGTATAAAGATGCAGTCATATCCATCTTATAAATACGCCCTTCTAAATATCGATCTCGCTATTGTCTTGTTCCAAGCCTAAAACCGTAGAACAAGCCTTCGACTACAAGAAACCATGCATTCTTTCATTCTCCTTGCTTGCTTTTCAGCTTTTCGGGGCGTAATTGGCACCGACATCGGCGACATCTCAATCGACTGCAAAGATGTCGTCTACAGCATTCAGGAAGCAAATGCCTCAAGGGACTTCGCATGCCGGCTTCTCCATGACGGTAACAGCGTGGGCAAGACGGGCAAACAATATCCAGCTCCATTCGCCAACCATGAGAATTTCCAATTTTGGAAACCGCCACCTTACTGGGAGTATCCTCTCAGAAAGAGCGCATATGTCGGCGAAGGCAAGTCCACTTTATCTGTTCTTTACTGTTTTCTGTTTTTCTTTTTTTTTTTCTTTTTTTTTTTTTTCAGTTTTCCTTTTGTTTGCCCTGTTTCTTTCTTTCCCCTCCCTCCACTTTCTTTATTCCAGCCCACATCATTACTAGTCGGTGTGGGAAAAGCCGACCAGGAAACACCAACAGCAAGCTAACGTCCTACTGCTTCTACAGGATCCCCAGGGGCCGACCGCATAATCTTCAGCAGCGCCACCGAAAAGTGCGATTATGCGGGCTTTATTACGCACAGGAATGCAGTGGGTAATAGCTTCACGGAATGCAAAGTCTATGGCCACGCATAACCGATTTTGGGGGCAACAATGGTTCGGGGGGACTCGGAGGCAAAAACAATACTCAAAGTATATCAGTGGTCAGCTCTTCTGTCTTCAACTGGAAATAACCAGAAAATGATATTATGCTGGGGGTGATCCCTGCACAGGTGATTACGTGCGGCCAGCCCTGCACCTTTAGCTTTAGCAACCAGCCCGGTCGTACCAATTCTGGGCGCATAAAGGTTTTAAATCATGTTATTTTGCCCCGATAGATTGAATCAACCTGCTGTGTTTATTTGTATGCATTTCCTCATCCTCTTGTGCTAGTCTCGAAGACGGCCGGATTGTTTTTCACGCTTGTTGACAATTAGATGAAAACCACCCTAAGCCCTCTGTTATACTGCCCCTGCCGCGATCTCCCAACTGTAGATTCATCTACCTCGTAGAGGTGTCGATAAACTTGACCCCGATCAACCTCGTTGCATTCTGCGAGGATGGAGCCCCCTTGAGTTCAAACAACATTGGAATAACAGAATGTAGTTTTGCTGTACGTAGATTACGATCTCCCCGATAGGGATACCGGAGACATGCTTGGCTCATGGCCTATGGAGCAGGTAATCTCCCGATATTTATGCACCAAGAGGGGGCGCCGGCCAGATCCTGGTCCCAGATTCTTGCCACAGGGTGCGCACGAGTCAGAGCCTCACCTATATAACCCGAGGTCTCGTAGCCCTCGGCAAGACGGTTGTGGCTCATAGGGAAAGGCCGGTCTAGATGTCCAACTGACAGCACGACAATCTATGTATCCCACGAGTCTAGGGAGTCTCGTGAATAGACATGATCCTCTTCCATCTACTCCAATTTTCAACAACCATTACGTGCTAACGGGGGCATGAGCAGAGAGATGTTTGGGCGTCCAAGTCAAGGAAAATCGGTTGTCGTCTAAAGCAGAAACTTTTGTGTCGTCGTATCATTCTAAGAGTCTAGGGATTGTCACCATTCGCTCAAGCCATTCCTTCGTAATCGTCAACTCAAAACCGTAAATCTAGCACCTCCAAGAGCTGATCTTTTTCTCGTACAAGACAGTACGAGAGTCCTCGGGGGTAGCAACAGCCAGGTTCGTGTTGTAGGACGTGGAAAAGCCACGGTCGTTACCAGACTCGTCGCAACCCGTGTCCCTGTTCGCATTGAAATATCCGAAATATCAGAATTTGTTGTTCTTATCAATATGGGAGACATTCTGGTATGGTTTGAAAATACCTGTAGAACTGGCAGACGCCGCCGGTGTTGGTGGATAATGCGGTGACCTTGTCGTTGAAGCGGTCGCTAATATCCTCCTTGCCCTGAGAATTGAAGTCCCAGTAGGAGACTAAAGAGAGGTTATTCGTTAGTCACCAATACGCAATACCTAGTTTTGAAATTCCTTGAACCTAGAATCACTTACCGCATTGGCCGTAAGGAGCGCCAAAGACGGTGCAGTCGTCACGGAAACCCTGGTTTAGTTTTAACAGCGTTAGTAAGGAATAAATGCCCCGTTATCTTTGAATAATTCCAAATAAACTCCCAAAACTAACAGCTTTGGTGCATTGAAGCACATAGACAATGTTGGGGTCCTCGTCCGACTGGGTGGAGGTCGCCGCAATGTTGTTCGAGACGTTGGGCGTGGCTGTCTTCTGGTTGCTGGAAGGCTGGGTTCCGGCAGGGTAGCGGATGTCTGAACTCAAAAAGACAGTGTAGGCGGCCGAGTTGATGATGACGTTGGAGAAGCTCATTGGTTGTCCGTCAGCACGCGACTGGAGCGTGACCTTGGCGACCACGCTGTGGTCGACGGCGGCCGACATGACGCCCGCGGCGGCGATGAGCATGGTGCTGAGGATCTGCATCTTGTCGTGAGAGGAGAGAAATTAAAGCTATTAATTATGAGTAAAGCAACTACGTTGTAGTGATTATGGGAATTAGATAAAGTGTATGATTAACGAGGGCTCGTGCACTGCCTGTAAAAGAGGAGTGGTAAGAAAAGAAGGACCAGACCGCTGCCTATTATATATTTGTCTTCACACCAAAGCAGAGCCCAGCCTCACGGGGCGCCGGCAGACCACGACCATCCCTGAGCTATGCAGCAAGTTGTCAGGATATACAAGAGAGAAAAAACAAAAGTCTCATGACTTTTTCTCCGCGATCACCGGCAGTTCAAATTTTGCAAGGAGGAAATTATTCGTGGAGATGATGAGCTACAAAGCTTCTGGCCAAAACAGATATAATCTGCATTACTAGCTGCGATGACCCCTGCACAAATTCCGTAATGCTTAGGCACCCCCAGTCGCTGAATACCGCACTTTTTCGCATTTCGTATACAATAATCGTTTTTTCAAAGTTTTTGCGTTTTTAAAGGTCGATCTGAAAAAAAAAGAGGATATGACGTGTTGTGTTGACACGTCAACGACCGGGTTTAAGATATTGCCCGACCGCTATATCGGATTCCGCTCTCGGGAAAAATCGTATGGAAAATTTTACACCATGACTGAAACCCAGCGACGCTGCTTCATCCCCATTTGTCGAAATCCTTCACTCTCAGGAACCTTGAAATCATCTTTCATTCGCTTGCCAACATGGAACATGGCGTCAACAAAATTCTTTGAGGCATCAGCAATGAATATCAGCTATAAAGTTTGCAAATGTTGGGTATTTTGGATGGGGGTTGGCACATGCTAGAGGAAAGAAAAAACTTTGTTGCTCAACTAGTCAAAAGGAAAGAAAAAAAAAGATCATGATAAGACAAAAGTGTAATTAAGAATATGTCAAAGCAGAAGCTCGTGCCTCTGGTAAGTGATGTCGAGCTCTATGTATTGCTCATTCACTTGGAATCGCCATTGCTCGCGATTTGATCCCCCCCCCCCCCCCTCGGTATTGTATGCTGTCAGCCGAGCCCACTTCGCAGATTGACAGGCCGTCGGAGTTGGGGCCAGCGTTTTATGGCAGCATTGATGTTTTTCTGCTTCCCCCAACTTTCGCTGGCGTAGCAGCTTGACCAAGTAGGCGCCGATGAAGGTGTCGTTCGTGGCCGTTTGTGTCTCGGCTCTTGAGTTGGTTGTGGCACTTGGCCGCTGGGTGCACGCGCTCGATCACGAAGTTTGGCCTTGTCACCCCGCTTCTTCAACTTGAGCGTGACGGCGCCGTGATGATCGATGGCCATGACGAAGACGAGGGGGCCCTTGTTAGTGAGATTCCAACAACGGCTCATGTAGTCGGTCCAGCAGCGTTGTGATGAGGTTGTCGAAATTGACAAGACCGTCGGGAATCTCTTCGTCTTTCTTTGGCTGGTTTCGGGCTAGATTAACGGTTGTTAATCACGACGCGCACAGAACCTCTGCTTGCTCTCTTGACCGCTTCCAAGCCATCCCTGTTGTTGGCGTATTAACTTGGAGCGAGACCTTGGGAATTACAGCTGGATCCCCCCCCTATTTCAACGACGAAAGATACGAGCGACTCAAATTTTGAGCTGTCATCATTGCCTGTGCCATTGGCCCGCATGCCTCAGAGGGGACTATTTATATCGTTCACGAGGGCCATATAGCGAGACTACAATTTGCTACGGCCATGTGCCAGGCAAAATGCGATCAAAAAGAAGTAGCTCACCGAGTAGACCTTTAGGCTTTTATTGTTACCACATACCGAAGAAAAAGAATGAGTATCGTCAACAACAGGGAGAAGTGACGGTCACAGATGCTTTGCTGTCTTAGTCTAGCCTAGCTTGTACGCAACTGTCCTTTGCGATTGACTGATTGCGCCGTCTCGCACTGCGCCCTCCTGAAATCAACTTCCTATAGCGCGATTCATTTCTATTCTTTTATCAATGCATAATTCTAAAAAACAGGCTTGTAGCCCTATGCCGCTTCTCTTGTATTTGCATGGTGGTTCCATAGGTCCTTATACTGTTTAATTCTGACACATTTATCACCAGTTGGCAAATATCACTACATACACGTAGAAGCTTTATTTGGTTCTGCTTTTAAATTATCATTTGTTTTCTGTATCCTATTAGTCCGGCCTATGTTCAGGTATTATCAGCTACAATATATTAGTATGCCATGAGCTTATCATTAATACTATTGCACTAGCAATATATTTGACACAAACTTAAATAATGTGTTCGTTCATAATGTTGACTGTATTATAGCGTAGATTAATGCGCATTAGATATAGCTCTAATGAACAAAGTATTAATTATAAAGTAAACAGTATACAAAACTAAAAATAAATTACGTTTGAAATATAAAAAGGGCGTAGGAGAGCCTAAACAACGAACAAAATCATATTTAAATTATCGACCTCGATAACCAATTTTATAATATAACTATTTCACAGTCAAGACAATTATACTCCAACCTGCGACCTTTTGACAACTTGAATTACTCCTTTAGAGTTCCTTCCCTACCTACCTCATAATTTTCAAAGCGGCGATTTACAGAAATCTTCCTTCAAACGCATTTCTTTATTTTTAAAAGATCACCCGAACTACACGTCAACATGCGGCTCCGATCTCTTTTAAATTTTACCGCAACTGCCCTTTATATTTCAACTGCCACCGCTTCCATTTGTGATATCGTCATCAGGTTCGAGGGCGCAGTCGTTGAAACTGGCACAATGGGTCCCTCGACGGCCAAGACTTTCAATCTTATTACTGATCAAATATCGATAACCGTCGATCACAATTGCAACATTACACACTGGACCCAAGTTGAAAAATTCACAGTTAGTTCAACATTACGGAACCCCCCCGCTGCTGCTGCTGCTCGTCGTTAAAGGGAAAAAGGGTTTTTTTTTTTATTTCTTTTCTGGAAACATTTTACCAGGATTCCAAAGGTTGGGGCTCAACCAAGCAGGCCATTTGGGCTTAGCCCCCGTCGACACGAGGGAGGGCCACCTGGAAAAAGCGCCGAAAATAGCGAAACTGTTAGATTTTTGCGTAATTGTTGATAAATGTAAATAAATAGCTACCATATATAAAAATACCGTTGTTTTGTTTTATTTTCTTTACCGACCGCAGCGATTATCCGATTCTATCAATACTCATTAATATTACTAATATCAGCAATATTAACAAATCAGATAACGGTATTTGGATTGTCAATTTCCTCGGTCAACGTTATACACAGGGTTACTAGGGAAGATATAATAATAATAAGTATAAATACCATATACCAACGTGTTTGAAATTTATAAAGTGCTATTGTTTTCTTTTTCCTTTTCAATTGGGTTTGAACAGATAATGTTATGACGTTTGAAAACGAACTGGTTTCGAAATGGCTGCTCTGTAAGTAAAGCAGTACTCGATCCAAAAGACGGAGAAGTCGAATATCAACCTGCACAAATTGTATAGAATAAGCTGTGACTAATGCCACCATTATCCGAGGAATTTTGTGATATGGCCTTGGGGGCCTGTAATATTGAAAGCAAAAATTAAAGCCGAACATCTCAAAAACTATTTATCTCCCTCCTGTCACAAAGAAAACCCTATAAACGAAACTCATGACCTCTCCACTCTTTCGCGCACCCCAAAATAATCTGAGACCTATGCCTTTTGAGCGTCCTTGTCATCGGTACCCTTCGACTCATCGCCCTTCTTGTCATCAGTGCCATTGCTGTCGGAAGCAGCACTATCGCTCTTGGTATCGGCTGTGTTGTTGTCGGCAGCAGCTGTATCAGTCTTGGTATCAGCTGTGTTGTTGTCGGCAGCAGCTGTATCAGTCTTGGTATCAGCCGTGTTGTTGTCAGCAGCAGCTGTATCAGTCTTGGTATCAGCCGTGTTGTTGTCGGCGGCAGCTGTATCAGTCTTGGTATCAGCCGTGTTGTTGTCGGCGGCAGCTGTATCAGTCTTGGTATCGGCACTGTTGTTGTCAGCGGCAGCTGTATCAGTCTTGGTATCGGCGCTGTTGTTGTCGGCGGCAGCTGTATCAGTCTTAGTATCGGCACTATCGCTGTCGGTATCCGCGCTATCGTTGTCGGTATCAGCGCTATCAGTGTCGGTAGTAGCTGCATCACTGTTGGTATCAACTGTATCGTTGTCGGTATCAGCACTATCGTTGTCGGTAGTAGCTTCATCACTGTTGGTATCAACTGTATCATTGTCGGTATCAGCTGAATCGCTCTCGGTATCGGCACTATCGTTGTTGACATCAGCACTATCGCTGTCGGTATCAGCTGTATCACTGTTGGTATCAGCTGTATCGTTGTTGACGTCAGCTGAATCGCTGTCGGTATCGGCCGTATCGTTGTTGGCACCAGCTGTATCGTTGTTGGCATCAGCTGAATTGCTGTCGGAAACAGTAGCATCGCTCTTGTTGTCGGTGGCCTTGGAGTCGTCGCGCTTCTCGACAGCGGACTCCTCACCACCGTCAGCGGCGTCGGCCTCATCAGCATCCCCCGACTGCTGCTCGTTATTAGCGACCGCGTTCTCGTCACGTTTTCTGTTGCCAAAGCCGAAGGGGTTGTCTTGGTTGGTGACATCAACGCCGTGGTGGTCCGACTTGAAAAGGTCGCCAAAACCCCCCCGCCTTGCCAACCCATCCTTGCCGGACGCGGAAATCGGCGCGGCAGCGGCCTGGCCTGCGATCAGGGCGGCCAGGAGAACTCGGGTGATTGAAATAGGCATCTTCGAAAAAAGAAATTGTCAAGTTGGTAAAAAGATAATTGGTAAAAGAAAGACTGTAGCGACTGAATATGTTGACAATTAAAGATTTAATGAAAAAAGCCAATGCGAAAAAAGTCAGGAAAGGATCGAATTATGCAGGTGGAGATGGAGAGCTTGAGAGTGCTGGGTTGAGAAGGGAAAATAATATTCTCGACGACTTGGATGTGCCGATATTTAAGTATTTTGAGGGTGCTGCCATTGATGCTATAAGCTCTGACAAAAATAACCCATCAGAGCAAGCGTTGCTGGGTATAGTGATTTGCAAGTTTACCGGCATGAAGACTGACACGGTGGACTTGCAAAGATGGAGGCTTCCAGTTTGATACGAGCTTCCGGTAAACCGGCCACCCCTGGCGGGGATTTCTATTTTTTGATGTTATATTTTCTCCTCAAATCTAGATCTACCTTAAATTCTCAACTCTTTGGTCACTTCAACCCCATTTTTGCCCCACGCTTCTGTCAAATTTAGAACGACTGACTTTTCGGCACGTTTCGGATTTGATCACCGTTAGAACTAACGTCCATCCAGTCGGCTCCTCGAGCCCCCTTTTCTTGCGTAATCACATGCGCATCACTCAGACAGACATCGAGAAATCCCAGATACATGATATTTAAATAGCTCTGGGGGATGATCCTCATCTGCGAAGTTGGCGAGTCATAACAGCCTTGCTGCTATTATCTATTATGCCACTCAAAGAAATACGAGTATACTGTGTGTGGCTTGACAAAGGCTGAGTCTTCGAAGCACTATTTACGTACAACTTTGCCGCTAATATATACGAAGTCGGTCTATCACTTTGTATGCAAGGCAAAATGAAAATAGTCTCTCTCGTAAACCAAACATTCTAATTATATTTCCATTCATTACCATCTCCATCGAATCCTTTGTACATGACTAATAAAACCTTATTCCCTTCGCAGAATTTACTCTGGTGCCGAGTTTAGTGTGTGTCAATCCAGACCCGCTAGCCCCTCATGTAGATATCCAGCTTCAATGAGATGCTTATCAAGATGCATAGGAGTCCCGTCGCAGCGTCCATACGCATCCGCCAACTTATTGGTTAGATATTGAAAAGTGGCGTCTTCAAAAATGTTGCCTGGGTTCTTGAAAAAAGCCCAAGATGATTTCCCTGATGATGACTTGGTCTTTTGGGTCCTTAACTTTGATGCAAGTGCGATTCTTCCATTTGTGGGCGAACCCCTGGGCATATATCGCTCCTGTCTCGTGCAGTTCGGGGGTCCTCGTACTGAGGAGCATCACAGGCCCGAGTGAAGTCTCGGTTGTATTCTGCTCGTTTTTTGTGCTGTTTAGGGAGATTACCGCCTTCTCAAGTGATTGGAACACGGGTAGGACCTTCACCCAGAAGGTAGGCTTCCAGGGTTTGAGTAATTCAAGAGTGTATCGTAGCAGCAATGCTATCGGAAGATTAAGCACAAACAGAGCCGTCTCCGCTTTGCGGTTACTGTGACGTTCGCTACGATCATACTTTTTCAGAAATCTGTTAGGGCGTGGGCACGGGCCGAGTGGCTCGTCATGCGTCAAGCCAATCCATAGCAGCAACTCCTCAGACGTTGGGACATCCTCTGTCTATGTAGCATTGAATGTAATCGAGCAACATATTCCAGTCGGTTTGAGTGTCAACGGGACCATACTGAGAAGGGTGTTCGTAGCTAGCGTTAAAACCATCGAGCATGGCCCCCAGTGGCATTGATAGCGGCGTCGTCATTGAGAATTTGCCCCTCTGAAACATGTACCCATTTAATGACTCATTCACTGGAAGCACGATAATTTTTTCGTCCCAGTGCTCGAACCTGTCTGCCAATGCCGTCAAAAGCTCTTCTCTAGCGGCATAACGGGTTTGACGGTTTATATGAGTGTGCAGATTGTAATCTAGCAGACGACCGATCTGCGCTTGCGTCAAATGCCTCGACTTAAGTTGTGTCGTGACGTATTTACAAGAAGTCATTAGCAGAAAGTCCTCGTGCCAATAGTGTTTATTTGAGGTCCAAATTATATGGCTCGAGGACGACAGCTTCTATACGAGCTTTATACGCCGAGATGTCCATTTGTCACGACCGTCTTTCCTTGATAGTTTTATATATGTCCTTTTTCTCAGCCTCAAGCCTGCAGATGAAGCCTCAGCATTCGTTTTCAATATTGTCTTGGATAAGCTTGCATGTACTGAGCAAAGACCTTAATTCTTGGGAAAGACTCTGTTCACAGCCAATCTGATACAGTTTATGATTGGTTGAGCCCAATGCAAGGAGAATTACATTGAGGAAATACTGCTCAGGGGACTCTTTTTCAGTCATGCACATCTTGAAGTAAAGCTGCTCTCGCTGGTCGAGGATCATGTTTGCCGTTTGCAAGTTTTGACCATGTTTTCCTGTACATGTCCTCAACCAGAAGGATGAAATTACGCCGCCAGATCCTAAGGTTCTCGGTGGTTTTGTCGTTGGTCAGGATGTAACTGATCAGTGTGCTCTTCCCGCTCCCGGCTTGCCACCAATCCAGTATATAGGGTGGTCTGAAGATTATAATTAATGGGGAAAAATTTCCGTCTTCATTATCCAGTTGAGAGTGTCTGTGTGTTCGGCTCCTCGCACGTGGCTCCACCTTTTCGTTCATCCGGTCGAATTGGAGACTGACGAGGAGGCGTTCCCTGACAGCGATCTGGGCTGACTCGAGCTTGAGACTATTAATACCATGCAAGACTCTCGAGGTTCCAGTCCAGATTTGATCTACCAAGAGTTTCTGGTTGCGAGTCACCTGAGGTTACGTGCCGCGAGATGGCTCTGGTGGCTTTGTCAGTCTCTGTAGTTGTATGTGCCATGGTTTTCCAAGCTTCATCCGAGACAGTACTGGAAACTGTCGAGACAAGACTTTGTCACGTCGCGCTCGCCATTTTTCGTATGCGATGAAAAAAAAAAAAAAAACTGCGGAGGTTCTCCTTGATGTCGGTGAGCTGCACATGTGCAGCATGTACGGCTTCGCTGAGGAAACAAAAGGATGAGCATTCATAAACCAAAAGATCTGGGGTTTTGACAACAGTTCTCTTAGTGAGTCTTTGGGCTGTTATGAACAAGGTTGCTGCCAACAGGCTAGTGCACATCTTATTTTCAATCTTGCGCAGCTGCTTGCGGCGGGTGACCTTGACCTAGACCAGGACAGCGGCCCAGAGACTCCCTTTCTTTGAACTCTTCATCAGGAAGGCCATATGAGCTCTAACATCTCGTTGTATGCCCTTGCATTTTGCCACTCAGTCGTCTAGGCAGCTTAGTGGTTTTTGCCATGAGAGAAACGCGGGGTTGGGCGAGCGCTGACGTGAAAAAAAGAAAAAGAAATGAAAAAAGAAAAGAAAAATCACCGTGATCTTGACCTGCTCTGAATTGATATTTTTTTGTACTTGACCACCTAGCGGTCCTAACCTCTAAGCTCTGAGTCTGAAGGTTGAGATATGTATCCAACTGCTTCAATTCTCCATCCCAGTCTGAGAATTAACTAGTTTCCACCCTATTTTTCTTATAACCTAATCATCACCATAAACACCTCCCCTCCTTCTTGCCGGGTCTCGATCCCCATGTGCTCGCCGACGGCCGCGTCCTGGTGGATTCTGATTACTATTCCACGATCTTTCCCAGTTGAACGGGATATCCGCTTCCCTGTTGTATCGATTTTCAAACTCGATGGAATCACGTCGACTGCGGCGGCGTCTCCCGCTCGGTGTGCTTTGGAAGCATCCCATGTCTGCAATGGCTTGTGGTTCCTGTGTTTTCTGTGAGTTTCTGTGTCTGTGATCTGGTCTTGCTTTTTATGCAAAGCATAAGAGCAGTATTGAGGAAATCATCATCTTTTGTACGCGAGAATGAATGAATTTAAGCTACCCAATCCCTGATAACGAGCCTCAAGTTTGTGGTGCACTTGTGGCAAGTGATGGACAGTACGTCGTTAACCACTTCTTCCTCCTAACATACCAAGTTGACATTTTGAATAAGCTAGACTAGTGACTAGTGACACTCATCATGATAATAAAAAGAATACAACTGGTAACAACCAATAGCATGTGACATATGCATCATGAACGCTGCCGAGCTTTACGACTCCTTCACTCAGTCCAATCTCCGAGCTCAAAAGCCCAAATACACACATCAGACTCAAACACCGCCGTTATAAGCAAGCCTGTTGGCCGTGCCATTCGGGACTCCGGAAATCTTCCCTATCAGCGCCGACTTCTTAACAAGATCGCACATGGCGGATCCGCTCATGGGCCCACGTATACCCATCAGATACGCGCCCAGGCCTGCAACGTGCGGCGTCGCCATGCTGGTCCCCGAGATGCTCTTGGTGTTGCCGTCGTTCCAAGCCGACTTGATGTCGCTGCCCGGCGCAAACAACGCCACGCCGGCTCCGAAATTGCTGTACGAAGCCATCGAGTCGTTGCGGGTCGTGGCGCCCACGGCACACACGCTCTCCTCGGACGACGGCGAGTACAGATCCGTGTCGTTGGACTCGTTGCCCGCCGCCACGGCGAGGAAGTAGCCCGCCTGCACCACGGCCCGCGCCGCCGAGTTGACCGCCGTCGACCGCCCCCCGCCCAGCGACATGTTGACCACCACGCCCTTGGAGCAGTTCCGTTTCGGCGCGTCCTGCACCACAAAGTTCATGCCCGCGATGATCATGGAGTTCGTCCCGCTCCCCGAAGAATCCAGCACCTTGACCGCGAACAACCTCGTCTGCTTGGCCACCCCGTACGTCACGCCGCCTATGGTCCCCGCGACGTGCGTGCCGTGCCCGTTGCCGTCTGTGTCGTTTTTGTCGACGAAATTCCCAGCCCAGGTCGCCCGGCCCTCGAACTCGGAGTGCCCTATCATGATGCCTGTATCAATGACGTAGGCGCACGTGCCGGCCCCGGCCGTCGCGTCGTACTTGTAAGTCGTGCCGTTGGGCGTGCGGCTCGACAGGCGGGCGAGGCCCCAGTCGGCGTCAGTCTGGGTCGTCACGGACCCGCTGATGCGCACCGCCGCGTCCTCCTCGATGTAATCGACCTTGGGCGACGACTTGAGCGCGTCGAGCTGCGTGGCGTTGAGCTTCGCGGCGAACCCCCTGAATCCCACGGCGCTCGTGTACGTCTGCGTCTTGTTGACGTCTCCCAGCCCGTCTTCGACGTCCGATATGGTCACTTCTCCGCCGTTGTAGACCTCCTTGAGCACCACAATGTACGAGTTGAGAGGGGTACCGCCGCGGGCTTTGAGGAGGCGGGCGCCGAGGGCCAGGGGCAGGATGGAGGCGACCGCTGCCGTGATGCGCATGGTTTTTTTTTATCTTTGTCTGTGAGGCTGTCGATCAAGCTAGTCACTCGTGGTCTCGAGGGCCTGACTGTGAAGTAGTGAGAGACGATGTAGCTGCGGGAGATTAAGGACAGATCTGGAGACTGCAAGAAAGAGAGAGGGAGAGAGAGAGAGAGAGAGCTTCAACAGAAGACAGCAGATGGCCAGAGACATATTTATCCAATTTGCGGTTCATGACGTTGCGTTTATCTCTACCTGGATATCTAGATACATGCTTTCTTGTAAGAAGAAAAGTTTCATGTTTCATAACCTGCCTACCCGATACTTGCCTTCATTCACAAGCACGTGGTATATCTGCGGGAGTGCTACACCCTTGATTATAAAGGCTCAGATGATCGCAAACAAAGGCAACACAAGCCCCCTCTCCAAATGAATTAATATATGTTTTGAATTCTATTGGGCAAGATTTTGTCACAAACAAACGATACAATGTCACCGGTCAAGCCATGTCATTAACCTTGTAGGGAGTCCCTGGTCACTCGAAAAGACGCCCTGCTAAATTGTTTTAGTAAAATTAGTCGACGTCACCAATCGACAGCTAGGGCTCACGACTGCTGATGCCAGGCATCTGGCTGAATAGAAGGAAAAAACTTCACTTCAAACTTCACCTAATGCTGGCTAAAGGACCGAAGTTGGGTGAGTTAACAACGTCGGTTTTGATGGCAAGAAAAAAGACTTGACGATCTATCATCAAAATATGTTACGAGAGAACGGGCAATAATGACAGTACGTAGTATTGTTCTCATGTGAAGTCTTCAGCAGCTCAACGTCCGACACGGATACGACCGGATCAGCGACTCAGCCACACAGACTATCAATAACCTCAACACAACCCAAAAAGACGCCGTTTGTGATACAGTCAACCAAATAACAATTTATCTACCTATGGATTTTGTGAAGCACCACATGATCGGACGCTGAGTGAACAGCAGTACCACTAGACGCATCGGGAGTTGTTTTTCTACTCGCGTCCGTCAGGACTGATCACTGAAGGCTTTGTTGGCCCGAAGCAGTTCATATCCAGTTTAGCCAAAACTCACAACCGTGCATAATCGGCGAGATAGTTCCCGTACTCTCTAAGCTTCGTGTATCCCCACATCCTCCACACTGGGCCTGGTCGATGCTGGCTACACTCGATGCTAAGTGCCAAATTTGACTCAAGATTACATAACAAGGCCGGGGGGAAAATGCCATGGATCGGAGACAAAGATGATTGTGCTGTTGTCAATACAAACTTTTCGACTTTGAATGCCCGTGGCAATATGGCCCATGGGACAACTCAATACTACCTCGGTGGGGTCGATATCATGTTTAGCTCTTTGACGAGGTTTTCTCGCCGAGACCCTTGAGTGCACGACACCAAAACATGTGAACAAAGCAACGACACTGGTTAAAACAGTAAAACAGACCAAAAGAAATTCCATGCAAGACAGTATAATCTTACGAAGTGTTTTTAACAACTATCAATGCCCTCACCAGGGATCGAACCTAGGACCTCATCATGTTGTGGGTATTCACCTTACTAGTGATGCGCTCTACCACTGAGCCATAAGGGCGGCTGTTGGTGCAGTGTCAACCCACACGGAATCTCTTGTCCGCAGAAGGTTCAGCCGCGCGTATTGCACCAAAGATAACGAAAGTCCCAGGGCAAGAGTTGCTTCCCATTGCCACAAGTCTGTGTAAAGATGGAAGCAAATATACCTCCAATCATTGCGAGGGCACTATCTCCAGAGTTCCAGCTCTGCCGTTTGGTTCCATCAATGTGGTGCAAGACCATCACAAACGCAGGTAGTCGGTAAAACTGTGATCTCTTCAGTATCAACATACATTCTTGCACTGTCATAATTCCAACGCTTCTTCTGTGGTTCTTTCCAGTCTTGCCAGTCAAATCGAAAAAAATCGTGGTCGTAACTCCCTGGTTGAGCAGTGGGAAGTGGTTTGGGTTCCGGAGGTGATGTTTCCATATGGTCGTGATGGTTATCATCATATGCTTCTCGTTCACTCCCACAATGCAAGGAATAAACGCAAAGCATCAGCGCCATTCCCCCACAGAGATTCGAATAACTCTGCGAGTGGGAAGGTTGACCAATATTCCTCGCCAGGCGCAGGACAAAAACTCAAGATGGCAAGTGGCCGAGAAAGGGAGCGAGACCAAGAAAGAGCCAACCCCGACGCTTGGCAAGGTTAGGGCATCGACCCTTGGGAGCTGTTGGGCGCAAAAATGGGAGGAAAGCAGGGTAGCAAACATCAGGAATAAAGTAAAGTCGTAGCATGCAACGGTGTGTCAAGGGTGTGAATAAGATTAGGAGTCCCAAGAAGATGCAAAACAAACAGGAAGTGATTTTCTTGCGCCAAAACACCTGGTACGAAGTATCAACCAATTCTAAACAGCGAATGAAGGAAACCCAAGCATGTGCTACAGCAGTCAGAAAATAAATATACCTAGACCATTTCAACCCCGTGCAAGACCAGTCGACCACAGTCATCCAAGTCATTGCTGTCAACTCACCAAGGTACTCGAGCACCGCCGACCAGTGTCCAGTGCTTGCTGACCTCAACAGCGACCGCAACTCACCCGAGAAGATCGCCCATAGCACCGCCCTGGGAGCTTCCGCCGGCAGGCTTTGCCCCAGAAGAGCTACCCGCAGTGGCAGGTGCGCCCCAAATGCCAGCCGCGCTCTTCTCCTTGGCAAGTTGACCCATTGCCGGTCCGGCACTCGGCGTGCTCGACTTCTTGACACCGATACTAGCCTGCGACCACAGGGAGCCAAATGCGTCGCCGCCCGCCGGCTTGGCAGCCGCGCTGGGCTTGGGGGCTCCGAGCGATGCGCTAGTCGAGGACATGGGTGTCGAGGAGCCGAAGCCGACGGAAGAGGTAGACTGCCGAGACTGCAATGACGGAGTCGACTGGCTGGCACCGGCCTGGACCGAGGTGAAATAGTTGGGCTGCGCGGCCGAGTACCCACTTGGCTTGGGAGGCCCGGAGGGGGTGGCTGCGAGGGGAGTGCTGAGAGACGAGTAGTTGGCTGTTGGTGGCGGGGATATGGCCGAAGCTGCAGGGGTCGGTGAGATGGAAGACAGGCCCACCATGTTGCCCAGGTTGGCCTGTTGAGGAGCCGACACAGGCTTGGGTGCGGCAAACTGTGCGCTCGAGGCGTTCGATGTCATTGGCGCCGCCAGAGGCTGCCCACCACTGTTGACTGGGGCGGCGGACTGGAAGTCATCAAAGTCATCGTCGTCGTCGTTGGTGGTGGACAGAGCGGCAAGACCAGAGCTGGATGACGGCGCCACAGCCGGGGCCGAAATGGATGTCGTTTCCGGCTCGTCAAACGAGAAGAGATCGACCTCGGGTTCCTTCTTCTTCGGTGGCTCGGCCTTCTTCGGTGCGGAAGAAGATCCGCCAGTAGTCCGCTTGACCCCAGCGCGGCCCGAGCTGCTCGATGCGCCTGTCTTCTTCTCACCCTCATCAAACTCGTCATACTCCTCAAACTTGTCTGCACGGCTGCTGCTGCCACCACCGCCACCACCACCACCGCTGCTGCTCTCCCCACGCCAGTCATCGGTCTGCCCTCCGAACCCACCGCCGTCACCATAAACACCACCAGAGTATCCTCCGTAGTTGGCGCTGCTTCCGCCGTAGCCACCAGATTCGCTCCCGAACCCGCCGAAGCGCCCGCTACTGCCGCTCGAGAAGCCACCTGCACCACCTTCGACACCGGTGTATTTGGCTTTGTTTGCGCGGGCCTTTTTGCGCTCAGATCTTATACGGTCGACGTCACCCAGCAGCTCGGCCAGCTCCTTCGCCCGGTTCCGCACGTTGATTCCTTGGTCTTTGCCGTTCTGGTCAATGTAGTGGAACTGACGTAGCATCTTTAAAAGCGTGAGATGTGAGCGGGCATCGTCGATAACGCGTTCAGAGCCGTGCTTGATGAGAAACTCGAGTAGTTGGAGCGCTTTGTAGATCTGTCGCCATTCCTCTGCCGTCTTTTCGGTGAAGCGGCGGTAGATCATGGGCATGATTTCGTTTAGTGTTTGGCTAGATAAGGCTGCGTAAGCAGGTTGCACCGATCACAAGGCAGACCCGGAGGATATGTAGAAACTGCACGTACTAGTTGAATGTGCCGTTTGCAATCTCTTGCATCAGAGAAGAGGATGCGCCCCATGGTTCGTTATTTGTGGCTTCCCGGACCTGCAAGGAGCTCGTCAGCGTTATGCCAGAGATATTCATGTATGATGTCGGTTTAAATGGACACAAATCTATCTACCTTTGACTCCATCTCGGTATAGTTCATAACGGCTGGTCGCATATCGTTAGCATGGCGACCTCAGGCATCATCTCGTACGGCTCAGGCTCAGTTGCGGCGGCCTCACCATTTTGAACTTTGCGCACGCCGGCCTTGACATCATACAATGTCAGGTTGGACACTGTGCTCTTGAGATCGTTCCAATCCATACTGGCGAGGTTCACTTGGGGTCTGTTATAGTAGAAAAAAGAATGGTAGTCGGGGTCGATTGATGTTGGGGCAAATGTCGTTGGCAGATTGTCACTTGTTAACGATTGCTCCTGTCTCGAAGTTGCCAGGTGGAAATGGCGGTCGTCGCGGGACCCACCTTTCTTCGATGCCCAGCGCTAAGTTACTATGTACGTAGTGCGTGCGTACTGAGAGCCTTGCCAAGGCCGTCTGCCGCAGAGGACCTGGGGCTTACTAAGATTGTGAGACATGTCATGACACGTGACGAATCTTCAAGCGTGGTAACAAGGTACTACGGCGGTTTTGGGTAATGTTGGAAGTTCAGAAAGTCGGGCCAACCTCCGCCAATATGTTCACTGTAGCAATTCCACATTGACCAATATTCGAGTAGTCTTTGCTAGAGCAGAGAAAAGACGATCACAGTTGAAGACGAAATGCAAATCACACATGAGGCCAGACAGCATGTAGATCCACCATATCTAGCCTGAGGCAACAACTTCTTACAAGGCAACCAAGGATGATGACCCACTCATTTTCATTTGACGGTTGTCCAAGCTCGTCTCCTGCCACGAGTCTCAGCTACAAACCAGGGGAAAGATTTTTTTTCCAGAATTGACCATCACAGTCTAGAACTCTTTTTTCTGCCATTGCTCGGATCTGTATTACAAGTGTACTCTAATTACCATCTGTATCAACAATATCGTCTTTTTATAGAACAGCCCTCACTTTTCGAGTCTTATCCTACTATTTACCATTTGATCAAGGTAAGCAACATTGCCCTTTGCTCAAATTCTATCCCTCAGGCAATCACTCCCTCGGACACCAATCAAGGCTATCCAGGCATCCCAATCTGCATACCACAATCTCTTCACAAACTGTGCAGCACTGCGAAGACCAGTTGAAACTCCCCGGGAATTGCCAATACAACGGTACTTCCGCTGCAATTGCCACTGCAAAATAGACTTGGTCTTTCAGTCGCGTCATGGACGTTCGTTGGCGAGGCCCAAGCGATGTGGCAAGCTGCATCGTTGCAGACCAACCCAACGGAATGCGGGAAGGAAGGGGCTCCACTGGAGCTGCTTGCTTTGTCAACGAGTTCCACCCGTTCTCCGACCCAACCCGAAAAGAGCCGCAGGCTGCAGTGCAGACCGTGAGGAGCTTGTCCCAGACTGCCCCGCCCCGGCCAATGTACATGTACCGAGAAGCAGCTTGGACAAGGTAGCTTGGTCAAGTCCGCGGGAGCTCAAGCTATCTACTTGAGGTACCATGCAAAAAAAAAAAGCATGAGAGCTCAATAGCTTCGACCCCAACATGGGGCAATTGAGCTTCCTGTGTCCCGGAAGTTGTGAAATCCCTACATGCTAAGGCTCTTACAATATTTCACCTGGACTCAATTGGTAGTCAGTAGCCTGCTAGTGCATGCTGAACGACTCAGCCACCTCGTCCGCCCCCAAAACTGGTCGCAATCGACAGATGATGGAAAGGAAGCCGCGGCCTCGAATTCGCCTCAAGCTTGCATGCTTGGCCGCTTGGCTGTTTGGTCCCTTGGCCCTTCCTTACCCCCGCTGCCCCGATCCACTGACACCCCTCAGACGAGTCACGTGTTCCTACATCATCTTGGGTTTTGCTGGACTAGATCGACCCCACTTATGGAATTTGTTGTCTTGATTGGCTTTTGCTAACGATTTACCCCGCCAAGCAGCTTCGTGCCGATTTTAACAGACAGAATGAGGACTACTCTTCTTCGACCCCTCGTTCCCCGCCAGAATATCTTCTCTTCCTCCATCCCCAGGACTTCTTTTGTTAAAGCAAACTTCGTTTCTACACCGAAAACTCCCATCAACAACACCACTCGAGTCCGCTTCTATTCTGGCACCATGTCCAAGCCTAACGTGTAAGTCTGCCGCCAGCTCTCCGGCTACAAAGCGCTTGCTATGAGCTGTAACGAAGCTCCTGAATATGTTATACACGCCAGAGATCAGTTACTAATTCATCATTTCAACCTGTAGTTTCTTTGAGATTCAGTACGGGCCGCGCGGTGCCGGTAAGTTTGGTTGGATTGCATTGCAACTTCTCCTCAGTTTTATCATGCTACCTGCCTTGACTGCTTTTTCTGTCGTCAATCAACTTCTGGATTTACTTCTAAGCTTGTCGAACGAGGCCGAAGATGCGCCAGACCTTTCAAACCATTGATACTCATTCGAAGTCTGGGCAATGGCTAATTTGACTTATCCTCCTCCTCAGACCCCGTGACTGGGCGCGTCGAATTCAAGCTCTACGATGACGTAGTCCCCAAGACCGCCGACAACTTCAGGCGTCTCTGCGTTGGCGAGCCCAACGTTGGAGGCTACAAGGGCTCCAGCTTCCACCGTGTCATCCCCCAATTCATGCTCCAGGGCGGTGACTTCACCCGCGGCAACGTACGTTGTACCTCCATCAATGCTTAGTCCTTTCCGGGTTTTAACTAGGATACTGACCCCACTCTTTGTCTTGTAGGGCACTGGTGGCAAGTCCGTCTACGGCGAGAAGTTTGCCGACGAGAACTTCAAGCTCAAGCACGACAAGGTCGGACTCCTGTCCATGGCCAACGCCGGCCCCAACACGTAAGTTTACCAAAGCTATAGCCACTCGGGCCCCGTAACATGTCCTGTGCGCTTTTCCAGTTAAGAGAGGTCTGGCTGACATGATTTCCTGTCAATAGCAACGGCTCGCAGTTCTTCATCACCACTGTCGTAACCTCGTGGTTGGACGGCAAGCACGTCGTCTTTGGCGAGGTCGTTGATGGTTACGACCACGTCAAGGCAATTGAGAAGCTTGGCTCCGGCGGCGGTACCGTGAACGGCACAGCCACCATTGTCAACTCTGGAACCGCTTAAATCGGGTTTTTGCAGATCACAAATTCTTGGTCTTGATTGCGTGTGTGCGCCTAGTCGGGACTGCGGGGTTCATGGCATAGTAGTCGGGTCTACTAGGTTGATTAGGTCTACCAGTTGGACTGAGGGCGAAACGTCGAAGCAGTTGGGAGGGTAGAAACAGTTGTTTTGATAAGATACGAATGGTTCCAATCCTATAGCGTTAGTTCCCAGTAACCTAAAAAGCAATCACACTCACGTCTGGTTCCAGCATTGGTCTCTGTATAATCTGCACTATCAATTCGTGAATGGCCTATGAAGAAAAGTTCCGTGGTCCTAGTAACAAGCACATTTTCTTTTCTTTTTTTCTTTTTTTTTTTTTTTCATTCGATGCCAACATGTGCGACATGCTCCATGGATGGGTTAAAGTTAATAGTTTTTTTTTTCTTTTGCTTTTCTTTGCCCAGATGTTCTCTTTCGCAAATGATTGTATAACCCAACGCCCGCTAAATGAGACAATTGATGAAATAATACAGTTTTATGACCACAGTAGCTGTCCTTGTTGGATCCCTTTTCAGATTTCGACCACAGCCTCTTCAACGGATACCTTTTTCTCTTCTGTCTGCAGTCCAAGCCACTTGTTGTAGTATATGCAAGTCCGCGGACTAACCGGACCTCCCTCCTCGCAAAGCTCAAACACGGGACACCTGCCACACGGGGCTTCGGTCAGGCCATTTTCGCGTGCCGGCGGGCCCATGCGAACGACGTCCATCTGGTTCTGGTCGCTGAGCGTGACATCGTCCAACCTCGCAACCTCGGCCGCGCGATATCCGGGCTTCCGTGGCTCGTATCCATGGTGCACGGGCTCAATGAGGCCATCAAACACCAAGACGTCGACAAGCTGCTGGATGTCGTCCTCCTCCAGCGTCTGGTTCTTGGCGATACCAGCCTCCTGTATCATGACGGCGATCTGCTTGGTGGTCGGGTAGCCCTTGTAACCGGCCGGGAGGGGGCGGAGTTTGTTCCTGCGTGAGGAAGACAAGGCGGCCGTGCCGATGTGGCCGTTGACCTTGGGGGGGTGGCCGTCGCCGTTGGTGGTGGTGGAGTCGACGCCCGCCTCCGCAGCCGTGCGCTTCTTCCCCGCCGCTGTCGCCGTCCCCTTGACGGCCTTCTTGGGAGCCTTGGCGCTGGCACTGTCCGACGCGTGAGATCTGTAGGTGCTCCTGGCCTTGACGATGTCAAAGACGACGCGCTCCAGCTCGTCGATAAAGGCCTCGTCCAAAGTCGAGTCGTTATACCATGGCCCGCCCGTGGCCTTTTCCGACGGCCGGAGGTTGGCCTTGATGTACATTTTTTTGTTTGGGTGCTCCACGCTCTTCATCTCCGAGATGAACCCCTTGCTCTCGAGCTGCTTGAGGGCCTGCTTGAGGGTGGCATCGTGCATGCCCAAGCGGCGCAGGATGGCGCGCGACCAGATGCCGTCGGCGCCGGCCTCGTCGATGAGGGTGTAGACGAGCATGGCCTCGGAGCTGGGCAGCGTGGCGTACTTGGCGGCGTCCTCGCGCGTGCGGTACCGCCAGGCCAGGCCGCCCTTGCGCGCGTCGTTGACGGGCACCAGGAGCTTGTCGTCCGTCAGGCCCTGGATCACCTTGAGGAGCAGGGTCGGGTTGTCCTCGGACACGACGCCGAGCGCCAAGAGGTCCTTTTGACCATATAGTCGGTCGGGGGAGCCATGGTTGACGCAGGCCTCGTACAGCTCCTCCTTGAGGTCTTGGAGCTTGGCCGGGTCGTCGGTCGTCGACGGGGTGGATCGGGCGGTCGCCATCTTGGAGGGGTTTGTGGTGAGGCAGTCGCCTCGAGTATGCAGAGGGTCTTCGTTTTGGTTGTTTTCGCCTCGTCGTGGGATGGATTTAGAGGTTAGAATGGTGGACTGCCGCACCGCAGTCGAGACGGGAGGTCGCGGGCGGCAGAGCTTGTCTTGGATTCGTTCGCGGCGGGAATCGCAAGGTTTGAACTCGATGAACGTCTCGAAAAGAAAAGGAAAAGAAAAAAAAAAAGTCCGTACAAAATTTGCGACAGTTTCAAGGTCCGGTCCACAAGGCAGTCCAAGGAGAAGTGGAAGTCAGGCGCTGTCTACTGTGTTTTGCTTGATTGCCGATATATTATTTGGCAAATTTCACTGACGATATGACTAGAAAGATGAAAATTAGGAATAAATAAAAAAGTTTCTAGCCAGCGGTGACTCCAATTCAGATGCTAACGCGCACAGTCGCAATCGCGCATTGAAGGGAATTTCCCCGCAATCATAGCGGCAGAAACTTTTCACCGCCCAAGCCACTGACTTAACGGCTGGGGTTGAATCGACGATCATTTGGCAGGGGAAGGAAACCGTTGCCTGGTCTAGTTCACTTCAAGAGATGCAGCCAGAAAGAGGAAGAAAAAAGAAAAAAAAATTCAAGTTAATTTTTAACCCAGAGCATGGTGGATAAGATAAGTAATCAAGTGTATCTCCCTAGGCATACAAGGAATACTTCCTACCAACATGCTTTCACACCAGCGGCAATAACCTACACAAAATCTAAGTAGCCTTAACCCAACGAATGTAAAACTCGGGCGAGTGGTACACATCCCAAGACTCAGGTTTCGTCCTGTCGGCCATGATCTTGAGTGCAGATACATGAATTTGGTATCGCCCAGCCGGGACCCACATCCCATCACCCAGGCTACCATCCCAGGCTGTCAGCGTCCCCAAAGGACGGCTATACTTGACCGGGAAATCTGCTCCCGCGCTGCCAAGTACTTTCACGCCCAGTCCATTGTCTTTGGCATCTCCCACCGCCGGTTCCTCAAGTGGCACCACCTCCATCCTGACCTCGGCGCTGCCCAGCACCAGCCATATGTATGCTACCGGCATGGATCCGACTGCGAGAACCTCGGTCGTCACGTTGCCGGCACCAACGGCCCATTCAGGGTGCGTGCTTGGTGCGGCAAGCTGGAATGTTACATTATCTCGCAGACCGCTGCCTATCAAATTCCCAGTGTCCAACATCAACATCCTGCTGACGGCCATGACCGTTGCGTTGCGCATGGAGCCGGTGGATCCAAAATAGGGCAACGACAACGACTGGGCAGGACCCGTGCTGCCGGTACCATTGAGCACCACCCACCCAGAGTACATGGGCAGGCTTGTGGGATCGAAGCCGGTGTCGGTAGGTGGGGAGACGATAATGTTGACCTCGGCGCTTTCACCTGGCGCCAGAGTCAATGTCGATGGCTCAAACGATACTCTTGCCGCAGCTTTGCTCAAGTCAGGGGCCGAGTTTCTGTAGATAGTGCTAAGGGAGTTAGCCGTCAAGGCAGGCGAGTGGGAAACATTGTAAGTGGCAGTCTCTTGTCCCAGATTTGTGACTTTAAACGAAGCGGAGCCGGAGAAATTATCCGTATCGTTGAGTGACAGGTTTGGCACGTCGAATGTCATGGTGGAATCGAGTGCATCTAGTGCCTGGATCAGACCAGCGCCTTGTTGAACAACGGGAGCTAGTCCATCGTTCGGAATCCAGACCCCTGCATCAGACAGGCGAAAAGACTGTGCCGGCTTCGCTGTCGAAGAAAGCATCTTCTCCACCACACCAGGGGCGATCTTGCCGCGTGCCTCGATAAACAGCGCGATGACGCCCGCTGCAAGCGGTGTGGCCATTGAAGTGCCAGAGTTCACGGCATATCCTCCCAAAGTTGTAGGCCAAAGAGAGAGGATCTGCCCACCTGGTGCTCCAAACTGTGGCTTGAGTTGCAACTCGTAGTTGGGCCCCCAGCTAGTGAAGTAGCTGACTTTACCGCTTTGGACTGCTTCAGGCGCGTACACAACCGTTCCTTTGTCCGCGTCATAAGTCGGAGCCAGAGAGGCCTCGTACGAGGAAATAGCAAGCACTCCGTCTCCGGTCGACGGGGAACTGATACCAAACATGCCCTCGGTTCCGCCAACTTCGTTCCCTGCAGCAAAAGTAACGTGCACCCCAGCTGCCACCATGCGCGACACGGTGACTGCGAACGGGTTCTCGCTCCAGCCGCTTGTAAGGCCCAAAGATCCAGTGATGATGTCGCTGCCATCTTCGAACGCCTTGATCACCGCGGCAATGAGAACGTCGGTTCCAGAGCCGCCAGTGCATCCAAATACACGGTACATACCCAGGGTCGCTCCCGGTGCTGCACCCTTGAGCCCGCTGCCGGTCAATTCGACCTTGTCCTGCTGCGCGCCAATGATGCCGGTCACATGGGTGCCGTGGCCAGAGCACTGGTCCAGGGGGTCTTGATCAGGCACGGGCTCGTTGTCGCCGTTGTAGTCGTCACCAACCAAATCGTAACCATACGAAACGACGCAACCTGGACCGAAGCATCCGCCCAACGCGGGGTGGGAGTAGTCAACGCCAGAGTCGATAATACTGATACGCACGCCTTTTCCTGTCAGGCCACGGGCGTGCAGCTTGTCCACCTGGGTTTGGACGTGGGGTGGGTATGCGACTGTGGCTTGGCGACGACGATGGCGGCTGTTGAACTGGGTGGGCACCCCTTCTGCCGTCCATGTAGTGTTCACTTGCGGCCGGGGGATGATTTGGACGGGCCAAAGTCGTTTGACCTGGGGTAGACTGGCGATCCTGCTGACTGTCGTGTTGTCGTTTTCACGGACCAAGTCATCAGACAGACGAAACGAGACGCCGTTGAAAAGTTTCGACTTGAGCTCAGTACGTTGGGACACATTGTCCTGACCAAGGTCGGACTTCAGGCTGGTGATAAAGGCGCCGGTGTCCTGTTCGTTTGTTTGCGATTGTCAGCGGTTTCGGTGCTGCGGGATGGTAGCCTATCTTCAGAGTAGCATACCTCACTATCCTCAAGCTCCGCAATGTAGGATCCTGGAACGACCGTAGGCTCCGTGGCAGCAGGTGCCTGGAAGGACTGGTCGTTTGCGCCATGCGCGACACCCGCAATGGCGCACAACAGCGCAGCCGTGAGTGAAAAGAAGGTACGCGCCATTTTAGGTGCCAGTATCTGCGTTGCTTAAACGACGAGATACACAAGAACGCTATCTATGGCGATGGCGAGACAAACACCACAACCTAACGTGCACGTTATCGCCCGTCATGCCGCGGTTATTATACGCCCGCGACAACGCCGAGCTCGTTCAAACTCATTCCCATTCGCGGGGGCCATCATCGTGCCAATACGAAGCGTGATGCAAAAACCCCCCCTTCCATCGCGCGTATAGTACCTGGATGATATTTCCATGGTTTCCGTGCTGTATCTTTGTGCCGCCAAGGAAACATATGAATGACACCTTCCTGATTGCCGGCGCACTGCCCTGTGAGGTGCCAGTGCTGGTGGGGAAACGATAGAGGCGTGAGCTTGATTGGATGTGATGAGCCTTGACCCTCGACTGGGGCCGCGAGCAGTATTGAGCAAGATGATGGGATATTGAATGGGGCCGAGTCAATTGCTGTCGTACGTGATAATTCTCTCTTTTTTGTTGTGTTTACCAAGTAATAACATTCCGATTGTTATACTCCCTTGTGCACATTTGCTGCTTCTTTTTCACCCTTTTGAGTTGATGGGGTTACGCTCAACCCTTGCCAAGCGTTTCTCGTATGGAGATGTGGGCTTGTCGATTCCCCTGGCTTCGTGCAGGTACGCTTTTTTGCTGCTAGTTCTAGGATCCAATGACACCTTGGCAGCACGGTAAATGGTAGACGATACAACGTTGCTACTGTCCACATTCTGCTTGGTGTGCTTTCAGGGCCAACACGGTTACAATTGAAATTTGACTTCTAATAATTAATAAAATTCATCTAATGCCAAAATGACTTCATAATGCTATGGAAATAGCCCCAGATATTCATACAATTACCATCCTGCCTGGTGATTGAACGGTGTTATCGCTCGCATTGCCAGGTGTTGTATTCCACTCTGTCATTCCTTTGTTATGCTTTAGCGCAGGATTTCCACGCAATACCAGCCTGGGTAAATCGAGGTCCGATATTCAGCAGGCTCCGTGACAATTGGATACATTCCTGGCTTGGATTGAGGTTAACGAACCCCGAAAGGGACGGGAAATACAGTTCTATCGATTTATCAGCATTACGCCTGGGAGTTAGACTTGTTCCGTATTGGGCACGGCCAATTTTCTTTTTTATTTTCTTTTTATTGTTTAGTTTTGGTAACTATGCAATCCTAGCCACGAGCAATATGTTTGTCTTCCACTCGTCTGACAGAGAACAGATTCAGGACCGACCTTTCTACAGCATTATTCCCGTTCATTATTAATCGACTCGTTCGAATCCAATCCTGGCTGTATTAGAATCAAGAGCACTAAGGAGACTCTGTATCATCCAGGGCTTAGCTAAAGATAGAGTTGACAATCTTATAGAACGCTCAAGCACATGGGGCTGCATCTTGCTTCCGGATGAAACCGAAATGGCTAAATCTTAGGCAAAATCACTAAAACGACGAGCAGATACCTCAGTCCGAGGGACAAAGAGCTCGACTTTTGTGCAAAGCTATAAAGGCCGCTACACAGCCTACAATAACTGTTGTAGATATATTCAGAAAGTAAATTTAGTTGAGTGAACACAAGATAGATAGCAAACAAGGATATGGGCCGTGCTACTGCGAAGCATTTGGGATCTTAACTCTTTCCAGTGATATGTTAGAAGAGAGAAGAGAGGAAACTTGCCGAGAATACACATCACAAACAAAGTTTGAAAACTTTGACCCCGTTGAATAAATTGTTTAAATATTGAGATGAATGCACGAACTATCTTATATGAAAGTGACAATTCTTGAAGTATAAAAAGGTGTCGAATTTGAAGCCTCAATAGTTGTTACAACAATCTCATCCGCATTAAAACTGCTCCCACTTGTAAGGGCTTTGTTCTGATAACCCACTCTCGATGCAAGTTTGATTTGAATTGAGGTTCTATGAGGGGGAGGGAGAAGTATTCACGGTGCGCGAACGCACTGGCGAGTGCAGGTCAGCGATATCAATCGCAGCCGCCACACGCGCATGGCTAAAGCAGGAGCGCCAATAGCATCAGAGGCTCGCCATCTAACACCACTTCCTTTTTCCTCTTTTCGCTTTCTTCCTTTTTTCCTATAGTTTCCTCTGGTTAACGACAATATTGCTGATACTAAAAGCTCTAAATAATTCCAGGCTTTATCTACTAGCGAAAGAAATATTAGCATACGTTCCCAATGCAGGCGGAATAACCACCAGTTGCTTGTACATAAAACTTCCCAAATGGTTTAACGAATAATTCTGAGTGAGTTGTGGTAGTTTAGATAACACCTCGTCCGGCATTCTAACCACATTTCAAAAGTTTTTAGATAGCGGCACCCATTTAGACAATTAGGCAGCGGATAGTCGCTGCCCATGGCGCTACAAGCGAAAAAGCCAATAACTAAATTGAGGAGACGCATTTTGGGAAAAGCCGTGGTGTAAGGACTGCGATTTGACAGACAGAGTAAGTACAGTCAGTAGAACCCTAATAAACCCACGGGGTTCTATTGATTTTAGTAAAAAGTGATATATTTATACAAAAATTCGAGTTATATGTTAATTCTACATATTTTCCTCCGCTTTAAGCACATGTAATTCTATCACTTCATCCTATGTTGTTGGCATACTAAACGCTTGCGAGAGTCGTACTAAATGCTGGCGCATTATATTCTCAATTAAATGCCGAATACAAGCAGTCTTATTAATAGAAACGCACGCAGAGTTGGTATTAAAGCGCTTTATAGTATTTTATTCTATCTATATTTAACTCTTATTACCTACGTAATCATTGCGTGCATGAAGATCCACAGGTAGCCCCTTCTACCTTTCCTAATAAGCACTACATTGACAGGAATGCCTGTATTACGATTCATGGACCAAGTTATTTAAAGTAACGAATACGATGATGTAAACGAGGTGGGCGAATTGCCGCTGCCTTAGACAAGGGAAGCATATCTAGGATGCCGTCAATTTTTGTTTATTTGGCCTAATGCTTGTTTTTCGGCATGGTTGGACCAAGATCCCAATTGAAGAACCTGGCGGTCTCGAGGCTATTTCCAAAGTTCGGTATAGCCGGGCTCATGTCAGTTCCCGCCATGATCGACTTTACTTCCCAAAAAAGGCACTCGTAGTTCTATTCATATCGACTTTACTTCCAAAAGTAGATACTCATAATTTTCTATTCATACCCTCTGAAGACTCTAAATAGTATGCCTCCTTTCGGAGTCGCCGACGGTCTAAGCAATAAACGATTCTTCATGACAAAGATAGTTTCTCTGTATCCCTTACCCTTGCACAAATCCGTACACAAGAGCTGCAATCTTTTGCATTTATATGTCTAGTGTAGCCTGCCGTTGTTGAAAAGAATTCTCTATTGTCACCCACCTCTACTCATTCAATCACTGTCTTTTCTGCTTCGTTATGATTTATGCATTTGCTTGTGTGCATTTGTTTACGTCGTTTTCTCTAGTTTCAATGTTTTCATAAAGATGTTCTGCCCCTCGTTGGTTTATGTTTTCCCCCTTTTGTTATTGTTATCCAGCGCCATCGCCAATGATATCATTTACGTAACCGATACTCGCAACATCAAAGAACTCGAGGAGATCAAACAAATTCCCGCCACACCGCAGCAGCCCTTGACGGTATACGACGATTACGTGACAGCAAAAGCAGAATTTAGAAAGGTGCATAGCAGCGGGGACTGGCGCAGGGCCAGTGTGCCTTTCTGGACGTATTACATCCCCAAAACGATGCTTCAGCAGCACCTCGTGTCTACCGGAAACCACAAATTTTCTATCTCTGTCCCCATCTCGGAAAAGTATATCATTGCATGGGATCGTGAGAACACAATCGGCGAAACAGTCAGCCAGGAGCGACCCAAACACCCTTTTTCAATCGATGAGAATGGCAGGGCAACGTTCAACAATCCCGCGCACAAGCCCCAGTACAGATACAAGGTCGAGACGTTGAGGGCGACTCCGAGAAAGCCTGGCGAGTCTTTGGTGCTTTGATCTGCGCCCGCCTAAGACATATCCTCGTAATGGGGGCTGATGAAATGGCTGAGAGATCAGGTCATCCGGTGAAAGCCGCGGTGATATTGGTCGACTCTTTTTGCGGGCGTTTACACAACGACATCTTGGGAAACAAAAGCATCGAGGGGCATATGATGTGACGATGGTTTAGTTTTGCTTTTTGATCGTTTTCTTGTTCTTGTTTGCTTTCTTTTGCTTGTTTTTTTCTGCTTCTGTCTTTTTATCTTTTTTTCTTCTTTGTTTTCATCTTTTGTTTTGCGCGTTTGTCCCATTCAGTTCTTTGCATCGCCATTTCTTGTTTTACTGTCTTTCCTTTTTTATGTGCCTCTTTTTTACTGCTTTTGCCCTTTTATTTCGCCTTTCCGGTTTATTTTCTACTTTATACTGGTTTTCTTTTTGCCTGTTTCTGTTTTGCTTTTTTGAAATCTCTTTTTTCGCGGTTTCTTTACTCCTTTACGGTCGCTTTTGCCTTAAATCTTTGCGCTCGTCTTTGGCTTATTGTTTTAATGTTTTTTTATTCACCTTTTATCATTTTTTCTTGGTTTTCTATTATATCTTCTCCTGTTTATTATTTGCCCATGTCGCTTTCGGACTCTTCATCTTCTATTATTTTCTGTTTGGTCATTTCTATCTTCGTTGATTTTTATCTGTTTTTTTCTAGTTTTTCTTCATTTCCATTTTGTTTTCTTTTGCCTTGTCTCTTTTTTTATATCTCTTTTTCATGTTTCTTTTATTTATACCTCCTTTTTCCTTATTTTTCCTTTTATGCTTTCTTTTTTTATTCTTGTTTATGCTTCCTTTTTTTTGCTTCCTTTTTTATGCTTCCTTTTTATGCTTCCTTTTTTATGCTTCCTTTTTTATGTTTTGTGTTTTCTTTTATGCTTCCCTTTCCATTGTCGAATTTTTCTTGATCTCCTGATTTCCTTTTTCCTTTTTCCTTTATTTTTTTGGTTTCGCTGTTTTTATTTCTTGTTTTCTTCTTCCTTTTTTTGCTTAACCTTTCTTGGATTTGATTCGCTTTCTCTTTTCATTTATTACTTGCGTCTGTTTCCCTGCACTTATAACAGTCTTCTTTTTCTCTTGAACTTTAAACTTGCTTTATGTTTTTCCTTTTTACTACCTTTATCACTTGTTTGTTTGTAATTGCTCTGCTTGTTACTGGTTATTATTTCCTTTCTTTGCCTTTCTCTCTTTCTTGGCTTGGGTTCATATGCATGTTTCTCTGGTCAGTTTTATCAATGTCCTCTTTTTTCATCTCCTTTAATCGCTTGGCTTACTACCATATCCACCTAATCCCTCCTTTTTTTTAGTCTTTTAAACTGTCATTGCGTCTTTTTCCTATTTTGCACACTTCTTTCTTGATTTACATTTTGCTCTGCCTAGTTTCAAGTTATTGCCTTTTATTTTCTGACTTGGTTTGTTTGCTTGGATTGTGGGGTTTTCGGGGGCTTGGGCTTGATTTCATTTTCCTTTTTGCTTCGCTTTTGCACTTTGAGTCTGCGTTTGTTCTACATCGGGTTGGGGTTCGCGTTCAAGGGAGTCACATGTGCGTTATTTGTCTAGGTTAAAGAAAAGTTAGTTTCAAGAATGTTAACATGCGAGGCTTTGGATATAACTCCTTTGGGTTCATGAAGCGATTGAAATTGTGCCCAAACTCTATTACTCTAGTTCCAAGACATGCCGAGAATTTCTGGTGGTTTCAAGTCGGACTAGAGAACAATCTGTATTTGTATGTCCCGCACTCTAATTCTGTTTCCATTATGAACATTATTTCATCTGCCTTATGGGCCCACACGTCAGGCTTAGTTGCTTCCATTATAGCCACGACTTCTGGATAATTGTTTCATTGTAACATATAGTACCCATAACATGTATTCCAAGTCTCAGATACAACCGGAATATTGAACAGTATAAAGGAGCTAATAAAAGGGTGACAATAACACCAGATACGCCGTATACACTTTGCCTGAGTAACCATGTTTGACAAAAACCTCAAAAGAATAAGTTCCCCCCTGTTCAAGACGAACCAAGCATTACAGCAGGGTTATTTTCCCATCCCGTCATGATCTTGAACGCAAACCTCGCTGCGGCCTCCCAATCAGCCGCCTCATCGGCTCTGCCCAAGTGCCGAAGGGCCTCAGTTGCACACATGAGTGCACGTACGAGATGAATAGTCATGATGCCCGCGTTTCCACGAGGCTGCCGCTCAAAGAAATCATGCATAGTTGTTCCCTCAGACCCAGGGAAGGAGACGAAGCCAAAGTTACGCAGCAGCTTGCTCGCCATCTGCACCACCTTGGCATGTTTCCGCCGCCCGCGGTACGCGTCCATGAGCCACATGTTGGGGAAGATGAGCAGGAGGCGTGGAAGGAGTAAGGGCGATGTGTCTTTGCATCCGTCGTCGACACCACCATCGACATCAGCAAATACCACATTTGGTCCGTAGACATGAACCTCGTGCGCTCCCTCCAGCAACCCCATCACCCTTTCGACGTTGCGCACCGTCCCGTTGTCAGCCTTGCCTTTGCCAAAGACATCGACGGCGCCCGACATCTCGACCGTCGTGGCGCTCCTATCGACCATCTTTTCGATCTGCTTGAGCAGCAACCTTCTTCGCGTCACCATACCTCCACCCTCGCCGCTCTCCAAACCCTTCTCCGCCGCGCACAGCACACACCCACATTCAAAGCCCCACCACTGCCCGTACTGGCCCTGCCTGGCCCGGACGTCGGCCCGCACGGGGATGTACTGCTGAGTGAGCTCCTCGCCCTCGGCGATATCCCTGAGCGCGCGCGTGATGAAGACGTCTCCCACAAACGCCCGCGCCGTGCTGGCCACGCAGGCGTGGTTCATGGCGGCGGCGAGCGGCCACATGCCCCTGGCCTGGGGCGGCTGCCTCGAGACGTCTGGCCCGAGGCTGGCGGCGGTGGTGAGCGGGGCGCTGAAGCAGTTCTTGACGCGGACCAGCTCGGCGTGGAAGACGTCGACGACGGCGACGCCGTCCACCACGTGCCCCTCTCGGCCGGTGGCGTGCGCGTAGTCGCCGGCAAACATGCCGCACAGCCGCCGGGCCAGCGTGGGGCTGTCGAGCATGCGCCGCACCACGCCCGCGTACAGCGCCGCCGACGACCGCTCCTCGTCGTACTGCGGCGGCATCACCGTCGCCTTTTCCACAAACACCAGCTCGCCCGCGCGGATGCGCTCCGTCGCGAACAGCCCGCGCCCGTGCGTGGCCGACCGCCGCTCCTCGGTCCGCCGCGTGAAGTTGCCCACGTCCAACGTGCACCGCCGCCCGCCGGGTCCGGGGGAGAGCGTCGCCGCCAGCCCGCCAAAGTCGTACACCCCCGTCTCCTCCTCGGCGACCCTGGCTCGCGCTCGGTCGCGGTCCTTGATCAGTGCTGCCGAGGTTGGGTTGAGCCGCAGGCCTGATTCGAGGTGGGCCAGCGCCGTGGCGAACTCGCCGAGAGCGTAGCTGGCCTTGGCTGCAGTCTGGTGCGCGCGCCAGTCAGAGGGTCCGCCGTCGCCTTCGGTGAGGGATTCGAGCGCATCGGCGCGCGCGGCGTCGAACCTGCCCAGGAGTAGGTGTGTCCCTGCGCGCTTGGCGAGGATGCCTTGCCTGTCGACGGCAGTGGTGGTGGTTGTGTTGTTGTTGGCGGTAGTGCTTGCAAAGTCAAGCGCCTCGGTGTAGCAAAAAGCAGCAGTGGCAAGGTCGCCTTGCAGGAAGCTGGCGTCGCCGGCCTGCTTCCACTCGTCGGCGGAACCGAGCAGTGGCGTGACAGATCCGAAACGAGCCGCGATGGCTGGGTCGCTGAACCGGAGTAATACAATGTCGGACGGGTGGTCGATCGAGATGAATGCGCCAGGAGGTTGGTCGGGCTCTCCTTCATTCTCCTCTTTTGACGAGGTGCGGAAGAATGGCTCCTTGATCGCCACAAAGCAGCCCTCTGGCACGTTGGATAGGATGGAAGAGTCGCTGTAGGCAAATATGACCAGCCGTTCGACGGCGCCCGTGTCGTCTTCGACGATGGTGGTCGTGCCTACGCCAGTGTGAGGAAGGGCGACGGTGCGAACGATGAGGCATTTGCCATAGTGGTGGGTGTCTGGTCTGAGAGCGTTGAGTGTTATCTGGTTTTGGTGTTTGTGAGCCTTTTGGTTCTACATATACAGCGACAGGAAGTAATCAGGTCGTTCAACACGAGGGGAAAAGACTCCTACCTTCTCCAGCTCCTTGACTGACTTATACGACGCAGGGTATTGATGTGAAAAGTCGGGCCTCTTGATGGTCCGACCTTCATCACCGCCGGCCTCGATCAACTCATGCTGCTTCTGAACCTTGGCATTGTGCAGCTTGATCATCTCTTGCCTCTTTGTCGTATGGCCATTGGTTTGAAGTTCTGGTCCATCTTGTGATATTGGTGCTGACTCCATGTTTTCTGATGCATACGTCAATGACCAAGCCAACAATTGACGGTGATGGCTGAACAGCTTACACCAAAGCTGGTATAAGAATGTCCATCGCAGGCCTCCACATGTCGAGCGAGGTTCCGAAGTGGTGATGACATGTGGCCATCTCGGAGACCGAGCAGCCGCATCTCCAAATCAGCGCATGCAAATCGCGGAACTGCGAATGCATTCTGCCCCATTTAACCGGCAGGCTTGGCTCGGCTTGGCCCCAGAGTTTTTTTTTTGTTTTTTTGTTTTCTCGTAGCATCCCGCCTATATTCAGCCGCATGCAGATAAAGTAATAGTGCATTCGATTTTTTTCCCCCGCAAATTCCCAAAAGTGTCGTTTGTTTTCGTTTTCAAGACAACGGCAATGTCGCATTCTTTTCCCCAGACCCCTGCCGAACGTGGCTCTGGTCCGCTGCTTTCTCTACCACGTCGTCGTGCGCCCCGAAGCTGGTGGGACTCGATACCGCCGTCGTAGTGGTCGAGACGTCGTTGAAACTCACCCCGCCCTGCTCCAAGTCGTTTACGTTCTTCCCGTCCAGCTTCCCCGGAAAGTCGATCCAGCTCTCCGCGCGCGCGTGGTCGTCCCTGTGGGCGGTTCTGGTCCTGCGGCTCCCTATCGTGGGCGGGGCCACGGCGACGTCGTTGACAAAGTTGGCCGCGTCGAGGCTGTAGTTGGGATTTTTGCGGGCGCTATCATGCTTGTCTGCATCGCCGCCGCCACCGCCGCCGCCCACCTCGAACGAGACAAAGATGCCGGGGAACCAGCGCGTCAGAAGCGGCCGCAGGGTCATGGCGCTGGCGACGGCGATGGAACTGTTGATTTCGACGCTGGTCCACAAGGTGTTGATGGATATGTCCCACGTGTAGTCCTGGTTTGGTATCGGGGTGGCTAGGAAGACAAGGCGGATGATGGCGATGAGGCAGACGCTGTGTGGGGGAGTTGGAAGTGGTTAGTTGGGAGGCTAGAGTCTACATAGCAACGGGTAAAAGCAACAAAGGTGATAGAAAACAAATGCATAAGCGACAATAAAAGCTCACAAGAATCCCATCCCAAACAATCCCAACAAAGCAATCTTCTGTCTCAACGACAGCTTCCTCATGCTCATCACCACCGGCAACGGCAGCGCAAAAATGACAAAGTCGGTGACGACGTTGATGGAGCTGTTGATGTACCACACCACATCGGGATGGCAGTAGAACCCTTGCCCGGTGGCCTGCAGCCTCAGCCGGAGCCCATAGTCCCAGTACGCCTGCAGCGGCACGCAGGCGGTGAAGTTGGAGGCGGCGATCCACACGTTGGCCACGATGACAAACGCCAACGTCGCCAGGGCGGTACGCCTCGCGCGCCTCCCCACGCCCAAGAAGGTCAGGTACAGCAGCAGGATCGAGACCTTGGTGAGGCACATGGCGGTGCTGTAAAACACGTAGCCGTACCAGGCGGCGCGTATGCCCAGCGGGAAGAGGGCAGGGTCCGTGTCCCAGATGTGCAGGCCCAGGCCTCGGTTCAGCTGATCGAGCGAAGAGGTCACGAAGCCGCCGGTCGACACCCACGCTGCTAGGATGAACCAGTCTGCCGAGATGAGAGGTCTTCGGAGGAAGATGGAGCGCGTGTAGAAGCGCAGGGCGACGAATATCCCACTGATGGCGTAGGTGGTGATGACGCAGCCGTACAGCGACGGTTGTCTGGTCTCATGGGTTGACCCGGGTGTCGTTGAGGTTGTCGAGTTGGTCGACATTGCTGGAGTGATGTCTGCTCCAGCAGAGGATGGTTGTGATTATTATTATTATTTTTGCTTCTCCTTTTGCTCTCGCGGAGAGCGGCTTGGTCTGTGTCGGTTCCAGTCCAGACGTATCATCAACCAGTATGTAATCGAATCAATGGCCCGCATTCATGCGGCCGAGGCAAGCGACTATATCAAAGCAAGGGCACAATGGGCAAACAAATTGCATGGTGATTGTGCACACATGCACAAATCTACCCAGTCACAGCTGCAAACTAATAAATCCGACATGGTCTGGAGATCGCGAGAACCAAATCGTCGGAACCGTCTTGCTTTTTCTTGGGATAGATGATGGCATCACGCTATCGAAAAGGGGATGGGGGATCTGATTGTTCGTGTGGATCAAAAAAAAACTCAAAATGGGTCTCTATGAAGCATTCCGTCGCCATCCGGTAGATAAAAATGGCCTCTCTTGAATAACCCTGTCAACCGGTAAAAAAGAAAAGGAAAAAAAAAAGGGCGATGTATCGGTGACATGCATGCCAAGGGTGGATGCGTTGACAAACAAACTTTAATACGGGAATACTATACCCCTTTGAATACGTAACAACAACGAATTCAATACCTGTACGGGCGAGAAGTCAAAGATTGAGCTGAGTGAGATGCAAAATTTTGAATTGGTCGATCTATCAAACGTGCGGGCTTCGTAAGATTACAAACCTAAATAAACAAAAACGTATACCGAAGCTATCTTTCAGCGCTAGGTGATGCCGAAGCGGAGCATTAAAAAAAAGTGCGTATTATCGTCTCGGTGTGAAGAGCTTCCGTATCAAAAAAAGGGGGATATTTGTCGCGGGTGGCGGTGAAATAAACAAGCCCAAGTGACAAAAGAATGTTACCGTGTGTGGCGATGACAACTCTGAGTGGTTGGGGACTTTTTGGGTGGATACCTGCAACGAGAACAGAACTGGTGCAGTCAGTGTCTACCTAAAACCGATGCCTGCATGAACTGCTCCCTCATCTGGGGTCCCTGCTCATTACCGCAGTGCCGTGGTCTGATCTTCAGGCTGGCATTGGGCTTTTTGTGCCTCTCTGGGAACCGAATCCAGCCCCGCACCGGTCTGGGCCAAGACAAATTTCCCCAGCTCTCCACTGGACCCATTCTCGCCTCGCTTGTTCTTGCTAGATGGTATCTGTGCTGTGTTAAGTATGTGTACGGTTTCATGCTTTGACAGGTTTGACAGCTGTGTTTTTTTTTGTTCCTTGTTCTTTTTCTTCTTCTTTCCCCCCCGATTTGCAAACACATTTAATAACTAACGCCGTTATACCGTTAAGCCCCTGGACTGACTCGGTCCAAAGCAGTCTAACGCCGATCCAAATGTAACCTATTGTCAGGTTCCGGATTTTGAGGGGGCAAGTAATTGTGGAGATAGGACTTTAGCAGCCGCGTGGTCCGATGTAAAAAACAATGGTTGCTGAGTTGGAGATGATCGGTAGATTCATTCGAAAACACAAAACTCTCCGCATTCTGACCACCCATCATGACCAAACATCTGGATTTAGCGTAATCGCGAGTTGACAAAGCGAGGCATACTGCTTAACTCCGGTGAACAATATGATGTGTACAAACATTGTGCCTTGGATTCAACATGGTAGATATTCTATATAAACTAAATTCCGGGCAGCATCTCAAACAGATTCGTTATGATGTTTTTTTTTTTTGTTTTTTTTTTGAACAATCTTGCTCATTTGCGAAACTCATGACTTAAAACGACATATAACAGCAACCATGTCTCAATCATCCAATAGAACACTATCCGCCATCCCCACCAATCAATTCACCACCCCTTCCCGCCCACTTACCTTTCTTGTCACAGGCTGCTCATCCGGCCTCGGCCTATCCCTATGCCGTGCCATCCAATCCGCAGGCCACGTCGTCATAGCGACCAGTCGCAACCCATCTCGAACCCCGTCTCTCGTCTCCGAGATTGAGGGCGCCGGTGGTCTGTGGCTGCCTCTGGACGTCGACAGCCCCGATGCCGGCAAGGCGCTCATAGACGGCCTCGAGGAGGATGGCACCGTTATTGATGTTTTGATCAACAATGCCGGCTGGTCGATACACCACGCCGTGGAGCAGTTTGACGAGTCCGAGGTGCGCGACCAGTTCGAGACGGTGTTTTTTGGGCCCTACAGGCTCATCAGGGCGGTCGTGCCCCACATGCGAAGGAGACGCTTTGGCGTCGTCGTCAATATTAGTTCCGGGGCTGGGTTGGAGGGCCGGGAGAGCATGGGTATCTACGCGGGGGCCAAGGCGGCCATGGATGGTGAGTGGCTGGCTGACTTTGTGGGGGGGAAGACAGAAACCAGGGGGCAAATTAAATAAATCTCCTAATCTCCTAGTAAAGATCCAACTGACTCTCTCTATCCTCGCAAACAATACAGGCGTCTGCAAGGTCCTCGCCAAGGAAGTGGCCGAGTTCAACGTGCGCGTGGTCACCGCCTACCTGGGCACTTTTGGCACCAACATGGCCAACGCGGCGCGTACCGGCGCCACGCCTCTCGCCGACGACTACAAGGGCACCACGGTGCACGACATGGTCAACCTCATGTCGTCGGGAACCTTTAAGCCGGCGGGGGACGCGGATAAGGCGGCCAAGGTCATCGTCGACGTCGTTCTCGGCGTGGGCGTTGGCGAGGGGCGACAGGGCGAGACGGCGCTGCCACTGGGGCCGGATGTGCTGCCCAGGTTGGAGCTCATCAGGGATCGGATGGTGCATGCGCTCGAGGTTTTTGGGGCTGCGGCCGAGTCGACGAGGGCTGACTAGGTTTTTTTTTTAGACCATGTCGGTTCTGCTTTGATAGACAGACAGTTGGCGTTTTTTTTTTGGTAGGCGATTCAATAAGAGACCCCCAAGTCAAACTGCTCAGAAAAACACGCAAGAATTCAAATTTCTTCGCTGAAACATTTTCCATTTTTCTTCACTCCCAACCGACCATCAAAACCATTACCATCCCCTCGTCTTGATGTAAATATCCACCACCTCATCCTCCTTCCCTACCCTGTCCGAATCCACAACAAAATACCACCCAAAATGACTGCTCGTGATGCACGCATGGTTGGGCCACAGTCGAATCTTTTGCCCGACCGTAAACTCATCCACGTTCGCCCCATCACCACTCTTCCCCCTCCAGGTCAGAATGCCATGCTCCTGCGCGAACCGCCCAACCATCCAGCCCCCGTAGTCCTCGACGTCGCACTCGGGCAGCGCCATGGGCTTCCCCGCGGCGTCCGTCCTGCCCCACGGCGACACGACCGCCATGCCCGGGTAGGCCTTGCAAAACTCCCTCCCGAGCGCCAGGCCTCCCGCACCGCACAGCGCTTCGGACCTGCCCTCGTCGCCGCGGCCAGGGTAGACGCTGCAGACCTCGGCCAGGACGGTCAGGGCTACGTCGCGCCACGACAGCGCCGATTTTGCCATCGAACGCGCCGCCAGCTGCTGCATGTCCAGCAGAGGGTACACGCCGGCGTGGATCTCGGTGACGTGTCCCTTGTCCTGTACGTCCTCCAGCAGCGCGCCTAGCTCCAGCACCGCGGCCATCAACTCCTGCGACACGGCCGCGCCGCCCTTGTCGTCGATCCCCACCTCGCTCATCATCTGCTCCATCTCGCCAGACAGCAAGTTCTGCACCGCCAGCGCCGTGGGCGATGCACCAGCAGACAGCACCAGCGGCGGCAGTTCCTTACCCGCTCCAACCGCCCTCGTCTGGACGACCGCATCGGCAGCCTGCACCAACGCCCCGATCTCAGCGGCCATCATGGCCACCGCGGCGGCCCGGCTGTCCCCTGCGTACGAGTGCCCGGCGTGCGAGTACAACCCGCTCAAAACAACGGCTCCCGCATCGTGCGCCCGCAGCGCCGCCTCGACAACGCCCGCAAACGCCGCGCTCTCGAGCTGCACGCCCGCCCGCCTGCCACCCATGTCGATTTTGATGTAGGCGTGCGGGACGACGGGGGCGTCAGCACCACCCGCTGCGGCCCGCGCAAACTTTTCCAAACACTCGAGCTGGGCCGGGTGGTCGACCAAGACGCTGATGCTGCCGTCGCCCAGCTCCCTCCCGACGGCCGACAGCCTCGCGAGCTGGCCCGGCGGCAGCGGCAGGCCGTACAGGACGTTGACGGCCCTGCCGCGGTCCCTGTACTCGCGCAGCAGCGGCAGCAGGAACTCTGCCTCCTCCAGGGTGGAGACGACGATGCGAGCGGGACCGTCGTCGTTGTCGTTGCCGACCTGCAGGCGCGTGACCTCGGCCGTCTTGTGCGTCTTGACGTGGGCGCGCCAATGCAGGCCCAGGTCCCGGGCGCACGACAGCATGCGGGCGCAGTTGCGCCGGACGGCGGCCACGTCGAGCACGGCGGCCGGGGTCGGGAGGTATGAGAGTGACTGGCCTACATATTGTGAAACGAGAGCGTCGCGCGGGGAGGAGGGGTATAGACGTGGTGGTGGTGGTTGGGACATGGTATAGGTTTTTTTTTTTTTTTTTTTTTTTTTTTTTTTTTTTTTTTTTTTTTTTTTTTTTTAACTTTTTGTTTTTATTTTGCTTTTGTTTCTTGCCCAATCGATTGTAGATGGGTTATCGGATGAATTGTGTTTGGTAATTCGCAGTTAAGGGATGAGGGGCTGGTTGGTGATGTTAGCTTGTTGGTTGGTCTTATGCCCCGCGCCTTCATCCGAGGCTTGCAGATAATCACAAGGAATTAATTAACTTGGCTGCCGAATTACCTGCAGCAAGTCCCTGATTCAGCTGTAGAAATTCCCCTGGTAACCGTTGAAAGCTGCATGTGGGCCAAGAGAGACAAGCTTATTTCAAGACGAACATCATATCATATTCAGCCCTCTCAGCTCCGAATAAGATTTGGTAAAATCAATCTTTCCGTCGGGGAAAGTGGAGGAGAATAGGAAGAGATGCACAGTCCAGTAATGAGGGGCAAATCTGCAAGCATCCCTCCACACGACATGATGGATGCAGCGAAACCATGTAAAAAAGTATGGGTACTAAACTAAGTACCTACGGATAGGTAAGTATACAGGCGTTACCCCAGCAAATGTTCGTATACTGCTATGCGGCAACTGCCTCCTATCTAACTTGACTATCTGTCTATCAATTTGTCAATTTTCTCCATCGGCAGTAACGCTGCCGTCGGACCGGCACTTTGATGACCAGATCCACCGCATTTGGGGGATGTTTCTCTACGTGGGGGTCATGTTGCTGATGATTGATTTGCTTGGGCATCGAATATCAGATTGTCACACACCATCAGCCTCTTATGCAGAAACCCGCGGTCACCTGTCAATTCCACGTAATTAGTATTACATTACAGTCAGTACCTTGACCGGTATGCAGTAAGCATGCATCAACATCAAATTGCTACTGTACCTCCCATCCCATCTTGGTTGCCGTCCAGTGACGCGAGACAGCGGTAAGCAAAAGCTTTGGCCGAGTTCAGTCCGCCTTGAAACCAAGATTTAGTGCAATTCTAACCACCCATGAACCCATGTCCACCCAGTTAGTTCACTAAAATAATTAATTGACTCGTTTGTTGATCCAGTTCAATCTCGCCCCTCCCCCACATAAACTCAACTCTTACACCCCCAAATGTCCCCCAAACCAAGTTAATTAACCTTGATAAGTGGCTGTTCCGCAAAACGGCCATCGGATCGGAGTGTATCTGCGCGTTGGCTTGGCACGGGAGAGAGGGTAGGGTAGAACCGTGTGCCACGGCCATGTTTTCCTGGTCGTATCGGTACGCACGATGACGGGGATAGACATGGGATGCACACTATGCATTTTCCCCGGTTTCAAACACGGCTCAGGCGGGCGAGAGCGGCGTTCTTTGCATAAACCAAACATATTCTTTTTGTCCTTTTTTGTAGCATAACTCGCCTATATCGTCGTTGGAATTTCTGGTTTTGTACCATACCTTTAATCTCTTGGGAATAAACCACAAAATATCTCACAGTCTCCTTACTCATAAAAAAAAAAGACACCACACAAACCCCATCGCAAACATGTCCCAATCAACAGAATCCAACCACCTCCCACCCTATCCTCTCCACCCCTCCGTCGCCTCCCGCATCAACCCCGAATACGCCGCGTTTTACAACGCCCACATCTCCGACAAGCAACAAGTCCACCTGCAACCCATCGCCACGTCACGTTCCTCGGGCGTGCTCATCCCAGGAGCAGGCCCTCTACTCCCCGTCGGCAGCACGCAAGACTACAGCATCCCGCGCACCACGTCCAGCGGGCCCGACGTCAAAGTCCGCGTCTTCACCCCGGCGGGCACCAAACCCGAGGCGGGCTGGCCCGCCTGCGTCTACTTCCACGGGGGCGGCTGGGTGCTGGGGACCATCGACACGGAGAACGTCGTGTGCAGCAACCTCTGCTCGCGCGGCGGCGCCGTGGTGATCACGGTCGACTACCGCCTCGCGCCGGAGGACCCCTTCCCCGCCGCGGTCGACGACTGCTGGGAGGCCGTGCGGTGGGTCGTCGCCAAGGGCAAAGACCTGCTGGGCTTGGACCTCGACAAGCTAGCCACGGGCGGCTCGTCGGCCGGCGGGAACCTCGCAGCCGTCATGTGCCAGCGCGCCGCCGTCGACCCCAACCTCCCGCCGTTCCGCCTGCAGCTGCTGTCGGTCCCCGTCGCGGACAACACGGCCACGCCCGAGACGACGGCGAGCTGGCGCGAGAACGAACACACCCCCGCCCTGCCCGCGCCCAAGATGATGTGGTACCGCCGCCACTACCTGCCCAACCAGTCGGACTGGTCCAACCCCGAGGCGAGCCCGCTGCTGTGGGAGGGGGATTGGAGCAGGCTGCCGCGGGCGGTGATTGTGTGCGGTGAGCTGGACGTGCTCCGCGACGAAGGCGTTTCGTTTGGCGACAAGCTGAAGAAGGCGGGCGTCAGGGCCGACGTCCACGTCTTGGAGGGCCAGCCGCATCCGTTCCTGGCCATGGATGGCGTTTTGGAGGATGGGAGGAGGGCGATTACGTATTTTTGTGAGGCGTTGAAGGAGTTGTAGTTGTGGGTTGGGTAGAATTTGGTTGTAATAGGAAGTAATAGTAGCGAAAGAGTACGACACGAGGTGTTGTTCAATAAAGAAAGATCTCAATCGATAAATTTTGTGTATCATTGTCTATTTTTTTTTTTCATTTATTTTGGAATCTCCCTATAGTATTCCTTACTGGCTACCCTAGTTTCTGCCCATAATCTAACACAGAGCAGTGCACTCAATCTCGACGTCAACGTTCAGCGGCAGCGTCTTGACAGCCACGCATCTGCATTCCCCGCGAATTGTCAGTCTGGCTTTTCGGGTGAAGTTACATGGCAATCACGCAAGCAAAAAAGAAAAACAAAAAGACAAAAAAACTCACGTCCGGCATGGCTTGACCTCGCCCCAGTATTGCATGTAAATCTCGTTCATGGCCGCAAAGTCGTCCATGTTGGAAAGGAAGACGTTGACCTTGACGACCTTTTCAATGCTAGATCCGGCCTCTTCCAAAATAGCGGTCAGGTTCTTGATGCATTGGTGCTGTTTTAGAGATGGCGACGTTCAGATTAGCGACAGGTTCTACGTATCAACAAGCAAATAATGCAGCTCGGATATTTACCGTGTGTGCCTGAATATCACCGTCGATAATCTTCATGCTCACGGGGTCCATGGGCACGGCACCCGAAACAAAAACGAAGCCGTTGGCCTTGATGGCCTGGCTGTAGATGCCGGGGAGGGGCTTGGGGGCCTTTTCGGTAAGGACGGCGGTCTTCTCGGACATTATGATGGATTTTGCAGAGTTTGTGTGGTTTGGGGAGTGAAAGTGAGTAAAGGTTGAAACAAACACAAAGAAAATCAGCTGGGCATCAACATCAACGCCCAAAATTCATTCATCTTTACTTCTTCCGACAAAAGTCTAGAAATATTACAGGTGCATTTCACCGCCCGGGTAGCGGTGCTTACTCCGAGCATCGGCGCGGGACAGATTTCCCATGGACAGCTCATTTTCGGGGTTCTACAAACCCCCACCATGGGGGGTGGGTTACCGGTACTGTTGCAATCGTTCAAATGCTACCCCGTTCCGGCCCGGCACTAATCGACTAATCCCAGGCTAAGAAAAGTGCCTTTTGGTGTAGCCAAGACAAAGAAATAATCCCGCTTCGAGCAGGCCAAACCTTTCTTTTTTTTTGTGGTAGCACCAGTGACGTAGTGAGACCAAATGGAATGGCAAGACATTCATTTCCATTGTCCCCTCATTCAACTCCGCTGGTTGGAAGGACAAGGTGCCCGAAAATTTGACCTATCGGGGATACAGGTCCGCCCAACCCCTCACTTGGTTTGCTTTTGCTTTCTTGTCCTGCCAGACAGTGCCTTTTTTTTTTTTTTTTTTTTTTTTTAAATTTAACCATTTTATTTTATGCTCCTTTTGCCTGACATTCATTTCTCCGCACTTTGCTTCCCCCTCAGTTCATTTCCAGAAACCTTATTCGACGCTCCAACAAGCCACTGATATTGCTTATTTGTTAGTTCTCGGATGCTGAAGCGAGTTAGAAAAAAAAAGCCAGCTTCGTTCGAACCAAGACCCCTTGTTCTGTTGACAAAACAAAAGGTTATCCGAGCGGGACGCAAGTCTTCCCCTTGCACGATTGAAAGATGGATCAAGTGCAGCGACTATCTGCACTACCTATCTATCTATCTCAGGTACACTATCTGGACTAAAAATCGCATCGCTCGAACGGTGGGGGTTAGTGTACCCCCAACCTCCAAACCCCCCACCGATAATTGGATTCATTTCCCATCAGGTTGCTAGGGTATAATCTATACTGCACTGCGGTACCTACGTCCCAGATATCTGTCAAGCTGTCTACCTGTTGGTTGCAACGTTGTAGATGCGGGGAAATTTACCGTTCGAGTCTTCCATCTCGGATTTGGGCCTATTCAGTTGGTTTTCAGGCCAGGTAATCTTAGTATCCATCTCCTCGGCAGACTCATGGCGAGAACGCCTATTTTTTTCCAACACAGAGTGAATTGGGTAAATACGAGAAATTCATGACATTCATGCAATTCGGCAGTCTGGTGTTAACAGTCCATATGTATCAACACGTACGTACCCCAGATGATCCCATGCTTATCTCGCAGTTCTAGTCGTTCCCCCAAACCGATCGACCTACTGTTAGTCTCCAACCATGCCTGTTATCACTCCCACGCCCTTTTTGCAGAGAGGCCAAGGTGGCAACCGTTACATTTATGCCGTGCCTTCCTAGGTGCAATGCTGGCTTGCGACCAGGGGTACACATGTGTTCGGGACGCCATAAGAAACAAGACAACGCCAACTTAAATCAAGTCTAGATTCTTTTACCTTTTTTTTTCTTTTCTTTTTCTTTGGAGGTCGGGCCGCTACATGTCGCATGTAGCCTGCATTATTTGATAATAAATTCTTGGCACCCCGGCACCAACCCAATTTCATCCCGAGTACCACCTGCAAACCATCGTCAAAACATGTCATCCGCACCTCAGGATGGCCCAGGACTGAGCTCCTCGGTCCACAAAGGCACACCGGCCGCCGCACAAGACCGCAAGGACTCGGTCGTACAAGACCGCAGGGACTCGGCCGCCAGCCACAACATGGGCAAGGTCATCGAGGACCAATCCGAGACGGCGCGCGTGCTCGACCACGCCGCCGAGCGGGCTCTCTGCCGCAAATTCGACGTCCGCCTCATGCCCGTCCTCGCGTTCCTGTACCTCCTCAACGCTCTCGACAAGGGAAACATCAGCAACGCTCAGACGGCCGGCCTGAGCGACGACCTCGGCTTCTCCAAGGGTCAGTACAACCTGATACTGTCCATCTTCTTTGTGCCGTTTGTCATTTTCGCGCCGCCTCTTTCGATCCTCGGCAAGAAGTTTGGCCCGGCCAGGGTCCTACCGTGCCTGGCCATTGTGTTTGGCTCCATGACCCTGTTGACTGCCACAGCGAAAGGGTTTGGTGGAATCTTGGCGCTGCGGTGGTTTTTGGGAATGGCAGAATCGGCCGTCTTCCCGCTCGTCATCTACTACCTCACAACTTTTTACCGCCGTGGAGAGCTTGCGCGTCGATTGGCTATATTCTACGCGGCCGCAAACATTGCCAATGCCTTTTCCGGACTTTTGGCATTTGCCGTCTTTCGTATCGATCGACCAGATCTCATCGACTTTAGCTGGCGCTGGCTGTTCATCATTGAGGGCTCCATCACGGTCCTTTTTGCCATGTTTGCCTACTGGTACCTGCCACTCAACGCCGCCACCGCAAGCTTCCTGACCGAGGAGGAGAAGGCATTGGCGTACCACCGCATCCATGTCGATTCGTCCTCGGTCGTGGAGGAAGAGTTCAACTTTCGCAAGTCCCTGGTCGTCTTCAAACGCCCGACGACGTGGGTATTTTTGCTCATTGAGATGTGCGTTGGAGTCTCGGCACAAGCGGTGAATTTGTTCCTGCCCCAGATTATCCAGAGGCTTGGGTACGGCACCATCCAAACGAACCTTTACACTGTCGCTCCGAACATTGGTGTAAGTTTTTTTCACACAGTATTCTGCTTTTTGTTTCTCTCTTTTTTTCTTTTTGCAGATCGACAAATACTAAAAAAAAAATGCTCCATCGCAAAAGGGTGCTGTCATGCTCATCATCCTCGCTTTCCTTTCCGACTGGCTACGGATCCGCGGCGCCTTTGTCGCATTGGGTTTCACTTTTACCTGTTTGGGGTTTGCCATTTATGCTTCCATCCAAGACATTGGCGCGCAGCTTCGGCTTGGCTACTTTGCGACTTTTATGATGTGCTGGGGCACGTCTGCGCCATCTGTACTCACCAGCACCGTAAGCCGCCATCTATTTCCTTGCAACCCTTTGTTCACTTGATTTCGGACTTTGTCCAATTGGATCCCCGTCACTGACAGCTCATATTTTCACAACAGTGGTACAACAACAATATCGCGCACGAAGGCCAGCGCCTGGTCCTTACCTCGGTCGGTGTACCCCTTGCCAACCTGATGGGTCTCGTTCCCAGCAACATCTTTCGGCTCGAGGATGCGCCCAAGTACGAGAAGGGTCTTATAACGGTGGCCTGCTTTGGTGCTGCCGGAGCGTTGGCTGCCGCATCCATGTTTACCTACATGTTTTTTGACAACAAGGCCAGGAACAGACGACAGGGTGTCCGTCTTAGTGCCAGGGACGTGCCGACCCACAAGCTGAGGGATGGGCCGAGGGCTGAGGAGTTTAGATGGTTTTTGTAGAACGGACGGGGAGGTCTTTTTTTTGTTATTATCTATACCCTCTAATATATATCACCCAGTTTGTCGTCGACAACAAATGAGCAACTGTTCAACCGGGCGTCCGCACTAGTCAACCCACAACCCACAGCACATTAAAAGTCCTTCCAACTCAAAGCGCCAACCCAGGTGTCATACTATTCACCGACGACGGCCGTCTCCCAAAACTCGGCACATAGACGCTAGGCACTCGGTAACTCTCAATCAAGTCGACCTCGCTGATCGGCCTTGGTGATGTCCAATTATCCTCCACCAACCTCTCCCTACTAGCCGCCGTCCCACCATCACCGCGCATCTCCACAGCCCGCAGGTCCGAAAAGTCAATCACCGCCTCCCCCTCCAGCGCCGCCGCCGCCGACTCGGACTTGACAAAGACCCCGCTCATCGGCCGCAGCAGCCTCGCCGCGCCCTGGTCCACGTCCACAAACGTCACCCGCGACCTCCTGTCGCCCGCGCTGCACGTGCTGTCCCTCGACCCCGGCGCCCTGCACCCACGCCTCAGCACCGGTGGCGGCGGTCGCAGATCCGGAGGCGGCAGCGGCCTCAACGCGATGCTGCGGCTGCTGCTGCTGCCGCTGCTATCTCTCGACTTCCTCGGCGGCGGCGGCGGCGGCCGCAGCACTGCATCCACCGACCTGGCCGTTCCCGCCTTGGTCGTGGCCGTCCCGGGCGGTGCCGAGAGCTGCTTCTGCAGCGCGCTGGCCCTGGCGGCGCTGCTGTTGCTCGCGGCGGTGGTGTTGGACCGGCCCGTGTTGGTGCCGCGGCGCGGCTTCTCCGGCAGGCCAAGGAGGCGGCGGATGCGCGGCGCGGCCATGACGCTGATGAACTGGCGCAGGGCCGGCATGCAGGCGACGCAGATCCCGATGCAGACCTCGACGCTCGACAAGATGGCTCCCCCGAGGGACTCGTCGGTCACGGCCGTCGATGGGGACACGTTTAGGAGGAGGGGGATGCGGATGCAGCTTATTACGATGAGGCTTGTGTAGATGGTAGGAGAGTTAGGATGGTGGTCAAAGTAGAATCATTTTTGATGAATGAAACAGAAGAAAAAAGAAAAAAAAAAGCTCACAAGAGACCAAACCCAAACATTAACAGAACCCCAATCTTCTCCCTACTCTTCAAGTTGAGCCGCCACACCAAAGTGGCCGGTAGACCAAACATCCACACATCTAGCAATACCCCGACGATTGCGTGGATGACGGGTATGTCGTTCATGTGCCAGCAGGAACCAGGATGTTTGTTGCCGGTCCAGCCGAGCCAGAAGTGGTCCAGGGGCCGACACTGCACAAAACACAAGATTATAAAAACGCCCGTCTGGAACATGTTGAAGTAGTGCGTGAAGCGAAACACGCGATGGGCGTCGGGCTCGCGGAAGATGCGCATGTAGGTGAATAGGATGGAGGACTTGACTAGACATATCATGACAAAGTAGAACGGTTCAAAGATGAATATGACCTGCGTTGGTGTCAGTGTTTGGTGTGAGTAGACAAGGGGTGGTGAACAAGATTAAGAGGAGTAGAACGAACCAAAAGGAAGCGGGTTATTCTTCGTGCAGATATCGCCCACATGTCTGTGGCGAGGTTGTTCTTAATGACTACAAGAATAGTATCAGCATCTGGCATCCCCTACAATAAAATATTCTTTTTTTTTAATAAAATCACCAACAAGTATTCTCATCACCAATCACTCACCTACAATCCCTGCCGGGAGAAGCGCAGCAAACAGGACCTGCCAACATCCAGACACTGGTCAACCTCAACCTATTTTTTTGTCCCCGGAGCAAACAAACCCCCGTCAAAAATAATCAAAAAAGGCCAGCATCAAACTCACCCAAGCCAGTATGATGGTGGTATCATCGTGATACCAGCTTGAGACCTTGGCCAGCTTTAAAGCTAGCCGAATTATAATCAACAGCGTCGGAACGGCTGCCATGATCCCGATGCCGAGGGGAAGTTCGACATAGTGATTTGCCGGAGGACGGTTGCAAATAGTAGAGGTTGCATTGATAGCCGCTGCAAATTTTGGTTTGTTGAACCGTTAGCTTCCTGGGACATCAACATACATCTCCCGAAAGCCAGGAGAGTGCATCCGTGTAGACCCAAGAAAGACCAAAACCCACCAAGGCTCTCCTCAGGTGGACAGTTGTTGCGTATGCATGGTGTGAGATAACCCACGAACCAGTCGTCGTCTTGACACAGACACGTCTGGTTAGAATATGGGCATGTCGTCGTCGAGAGCCCATCGAGGGCGCAGTCTGCCTAGAAAACAGAAAATATCCCCCAAACTCTCGTCAGACCTTTTTCTAATTGCACGGTTTTGACGGTATGCTTTTTTTTTCATGAGCTGAAAAAAAAACTCCAGACTCCATAACTTACCGCACACGGCGGAACTTGAAGGAAAATCGGCGCGAGGACCAACTCGGCCCTCCACGGCGCCGAGGCGACGACTCCAGTCAAGAAAAGGTTGATAACAGCAAGCAGTTCAAAGATTAGCATTTTGGCACTGCTGCTAAATTATGCATTATCGAGTTGAAGATGGTAATGTGGAAATTGCAAGCGGCAGAAAAAAACAGAGACGGAAAAAAAAATAAAGACCCCCCAATTGGGAGCTTATGAGGCTCTTGGTGGCAACTTGATGCTGCCATCAGCGCTGGCCGTATTGCTGACACTCTTTCCTCATGGACGCTATCAAAGGCTGATGATGCCAAGCAAAGCAAAAACTCAGCCTGGATGCCCATCAAGGTTTGCAAGCCAGCCGCCACCGTGACATCTCGACTCGTCTTGTCGGGCCCTGATCGCCCATGCAAGGAACCACCTCTCTACGATGTCGCGGGTCGCAAAGTGGATTTCCGCTCAGATAGCTCTCGTCTACGTTGGTTAGTCATGGTCAGTGACGTGCGCCGGCGCGGAAAAGTGTCGTGGGGGAGGCGGCTAGAAGCGAGCTCGGCGTCTGCCGATGATGGCGCTAGTGGTAGCCACCTCCTATTCGCCCTCTGACAGAGAAGTGTGCAAGGGTGATTGTTTTCCCCGCGGCAGCAAGATGTGAATCTGTTCATGTTGTATAACTAATCAGCTGTTGCCAAGGGAGGACGTCGCAAGGGAAACTGTTGTTCAACTGCATCTTGTGCTTAGGATCGTGTCTTTGCAGTATGTTTCCTTCCGGTACTTTGTTGATCATGATTTTCCACACCAAATGTACAAAGAAAAGCATAGTTGGTAACTGGTGGACCGTATTCAGTCCACAATTCTCTCGCCAGCAAGCATCCTCCACCATTCATGGGTCAGACCCACCTTTGTTAGCGATTCACACCCAAACACACCAATAAGCTTAACAGCTGAAGAATTTTCGCCCTCCGGGCGCCGGTCGTCATGGCCTCACCAGAGGTCTCAAACCGCCGCGCGCGCCCGCAGAGCACGCCGCAGGCTTTGCCGCCGGGCCAGGCCGAGTCGGAACACGTATCTCTCGACACGTGCACCGCTAATGCGCCTGAGCCGGCCGGCCGCGGAAGGTACTCCAGCCTCCCGGCCCTGGCCATCAAAACACTGCAGCAGGAGCTGGAAAACGTGGAAACAGTCGGCAGCTGGCTCGAAGAGGTTTTTGCAGCCAAGCTCGAAAGCTTACAGGCCCCGGAGGACGCCGCGCTTAGGAGAATTGTTCTCGAACTTGATGATGTGATCAGCGGCTGGTTCCTCAGTCGCACCCTCCCTGAAAAAGAGCGTTCGCGCTCCCCGTCGCGTTCGCCGACCAGTTCCAGCGAAAGGCGCAGCATCTTAATTACAAGGACGGGCACGGCGTCGTCGGCCTCCAAAGGCAAAGGCACGCCCACTAACAAATCGGTCACATGGGCCGAGCGAGCCGCCACGCCACCAGCGGCGGCCCCAACGCAAATTTTAACCCCGGCCACGCGCTCGTACCCGATACGTACGACGCCCGGCAATGCACCTGACAGCTCCGCAACTCCCTCCCAATCGGGCCGGGACCGCTCCCAAGCCCCGAAACGTTTGACAGAACAGCCGTCCAACCGCATCCTGATCCGCGTAAATGACAAATTGCGGATGGTGACGAGGGAGCCATACGCGGTAACGACCAAACTGGCCGAATTGGTCTCGGTGCCACACAGTGAAATCCCAAACGCCAAGCGTACCCCCACGGGCTGGGGTGTTACGGTGGCCTCTGAGGAAACACGGCAAAAACTCCTCAACCCCAGCGCGGTCAAGGCCATTATGGACGCATTGGACGCGCGGGAAGTCACTGTCCCGACAACCTGGCACACATACGCCGTCTCTGGAGTGCCCCGAACGCTCAATTGCCTGGACGGAAGAAAGGACGTACATGATGTAATCCAGGAGGAGATTACCGTGGCAACAGGCCAGCAGCCAGTCAACTGGCATATTTCCAAGCATGGATACGACCCGCATACGGCTGAGGGCACGTGGATAGTGTCTTTCCTTCAACCCGTAAAGCCTTTTCAGCTTTTTGGAGTGTCGAAACGTGCGCGGAAGGTTGAAAAGTCACGCAAAATTACACACCACTACGATGGCTGCCAGGGATATTGCGAAATACGTCGCTGCGTACGGCAGGCGCGTTGCGGCATATGTGGTGAAGCAAAACATGCGACAGAGGAAGAGCCGTGCAAGGCAGCCCCCAAATGCGTTAACTGCCACGGCCATTTCCCATCCGGACATGAGAACTGCCCTGCCCGACCTTTGGTGGTAAATGGGAAGCTTGAACGACCTTCACAGCGTAAACTAAAGGGGATCCGCAGAATCGGACGTGCCAACCGTGCCGCGATTATCAACGACCGGGCTGAGGCGGCCCGCCGAGAGCCGGCACCTGCAATCCCGGTCCTAAGCACCTCATCGCAGCATTCGCAAACCTCGAGCTCCCGATCGAGCATCTCAAACAAAAGAGCGCGGCCATGCGAGGCGGCAGGGGCGGACATCCGCAACTTCCTGCAGGCTGAACAGGAACGCGTGCACGACGAAATCGTTTGGGCAGCCGAAATGGAGGAGGACGCAGCGGCTGCCGAACCTTGCCCCGCTGATGTGATAGACTTGGAAGCAACCCATCGATTGATATGACGAAATATTCGCTCGGCAACATGCAGCGGGAACGCCTCGACGTAGTTTGGGCCAACGTAGGCAAAAGGATGGGTGTGCATCTGAGCCTGTTGGAGTTATGCCACCAGAGAGAAGTGGACCTGGTTAACGTCCAAGAGCCATGGTGCGGGCTAAAGACGACTACACAAACGCACCCGGGCTATGATGTTTTTGCGCCAGTGGACGAATGGCACGCGAGCACTTACGAAGCCATGACTGGGTTCCGGCCCCGGGTGCTCACCTACGTCAAGAAGGGGGCAGCCCTAGGGGCCGCACAACGACGGTTACCGCAGGGCCAAAATACGCGGGACGTACTTTGGCTCGAAATTAACGGAATATTGTTTATTAACGTATATAGGGCTCCGGGTATTGAGGCCGCGCTGGAAATGGTATGCAATACCGTGCCAAATGGACCCACGGTGATAGGCGGCGATTTTAACGTAGCGGCTGCTGCATACCAGCCAGGCCGCACAGACGCACGCGGAGGGGATCAACTGACGGCATGGGCGCAAGCCCAGGGCATGCATTTTACAGGAAATATCGGCGTGCCCACCCACCGCGACGGGGGTTTACTGGATATGGTTTTTTCCAACCTCCCCAGCACGGTAACTGTGGTTGACAGCAGTCTTTACACAGGCTCCGACCACGAATCTCTTTATACCACGCTGCGGACGCGCGGCGCCCCCCGCCCGGAGGCGGTCAACGTCTCAGTTAGGGACGACCGGCTACCAAAGTTCGCGGAGCTACTTGCTTTTGGCATGCAAGATATGCCGGACCCGGGATCCGCGGCCGATGGCTACGCATTGGACGCGTGGGTAGCTGAATTTACAACTTTATGGGAGCAAGTGACGTGGGTCGTGGGTACGCCGGCGGGAAAAAGGGGCAGCTCGGCTCCTTGGTGGACCGAAAACTGCCAGCGGCTCTGGGTCGAATTCCAGCGGGTTAAACGGAGCGCTGTAAATAGGGCAGACGCCTCTGCCGAGGAGAAAGCTTACACGAAAGGGGTGCGGGCCGCGAAGCGGGATTACTGGAGGCACCGGATTGACCAACTGCGCGACGATAAGGATTTGTGGAACATGGTGGGCTGGCTGGGAGCCGGACCACGCCTCCGGTCCCCGCCGCTGGTTATTAACGGCGAGCAAGTGAGCGAGCCCTTAGCAAAAGCGGAAGCACTGCAGCGGGAGGTGCTTGGCCGATTTTCGGCGGAGGATGACCTGCAGGGAGACCCCTTGGAGGCCTGGTCGGCGGACGAGGCTAAAATCCCTTGGGACACCCAGGTGAGTGCGGAAGAGGCGGAGCGCTCCTGCATTGGGGTTACGAGCACGTCCCCGGGCATCGACGGAACGACCGTCCGGCTACTAAAAGCCGGATGGGCTTCGTTGGCCGAGCCGGTGCGCAGGCTCTACCAACGTTGCCTGGAACTCGGACATTTCCCAGCGCCTTGGAAGAAGGCCGAGGTCGCGATGCTACCGAAAACGGGGAAGAAAGACCGGAGCAGCGTTCGATCCTGGCGGCCTATAGCCCTCCTCTCCTGCATCGGAAAAGGCCTCGAAAGGCTCGTTGCACGCCGGATAGCTTGGGCCATACACGACAACGGGCTCCTTAGCTGCACCCACGGCGGTGCCCTACCCAAGCGATCGGCGACGGATCTGGTTTGTGCCCTCGCCCACGATATCGAGCAGGCTTTAGCTCGCGGGGAGGAAGTTACCCTTGTCGCATGCGACGTCCAAGGCGCCTTCGACGCCCTCCTCCATGGGCGATTAATACGGAAAATGCGGAGCCTCGGGTTTAGTAAAATGCTCCTCAGGTTCGTGATTAACTTTTTAAGCGGCCGCCAGGCCCGAGTCCGGCTGGAGGGTACGACCACGGGCTTTAGGCGGCTTGGGTGCGGCACCCCGCAAGGGTCTCCCCTTTCCCCGATCCTATATATGCTATATTTGGCGTACCTCGTCAAAAACGGTGCGAAGTGGCGGCTGGCATACGCAGACGACGTGCTTACATGGAAATCGTCACCCTCGTTGGAGGAGAACGTACGTTGGCTGGAAGATAAACTCCGGGATATGCACGAAATTGCGGCGGAAGAGAAAATCCATTTTGCAGCGGAAAAGACAGAGGTGATCCATATCACTAAGAAAAGGCACAGTCGCAACCCGGAAATCCGGATTAATGGTAGAACGGTTACCCCGGTCCAACTACCGGGCGGTCGACGCGGACAAAGCGCCTCCGGGGCCGAGCGTTACCCGGGCATGCGTTGGCTTGGCTTTTGGTTCAGCCGACGGCTAGACGGGCGCCGCCACGTGGCCGAAAGGGCTGCCAAAGCAATGGCGGTCGCTGCTCACCTCAAAAGCTTTGGGGCAGTAAAATACGGACCGCCTGCGGCTGCACTTCGCAAGGCAGCGGTGGCATGCGTGGGTTCATCGGCCACCTACGCAGCCGAGGCATGGTACAACCCAGCGCATAAGCAAAGAGGACTCCTCAAAGCACTGAACAAACCGCTGGTTTTAGCGGCACGGGCAATCCTCCCGGCGTATAAAACCACCCCCTCGTCCACTGTTCTCAGGGACGCAGGATTACCCTCGGCCCGCGTCGCGCTGGCCTACACCCGCCTGAAATACGGCGCCCGACTAAGGCTCGCGGACAAGGGGCACCCCCTTGTCAGCCGCCTGCGTGAAACACCTCGTGCCCGCAACTCGGGCCATTCGGCCACGACCCTGCAAACGGCTGCACAACTTCTCCCGCGGATCCGGAGACTAGAGTTGCGCGCACCTCGCAATGCCCCGGATTCTCGCACTGACCCCACCGGAGGAGTCCCAAAAGAGGAAGCGGCCCGCCGCTTTATGGAATGGCTGGACATGGTATCACCTGACGATATCGTGGTATATACGGACGGTTCGGAAAAACACGAAAATAACTGCGTCCAAATAGGGTACGGATGGGCCGCTTTTAGGGCGGGCCTGGAATTTGCCGCAGGCTCCGCATCTATTACGCCGGAAAGCCACGTTTTCGACGCCGAGGCGATTGGCGCCCTAAGAGGGCTACAGGCGGCAGCCAGGGCCCAGCCAGGCGCCCGGATCTGGATTGGTGTGGACAGCACCTCGGTTATTTGGGGTCTTAGAGGCGACGCGCCGCGCTCGTCCCAATGGGCCTTTTTGGAATTCCATAACCTTGTCGATCTACTCCGAAAACAAGGTACCGAGGTTCGGGTCCGTTGGTGCCCTGGGCACCAGGGAATCCCGGGAAACGACCGGGCTGACGAGCTGGCCAAGGCCGGCTCCGCCGGACCGCCGGACCCAGACCCGAGGGCTCAGCAAACCACGTATAGCGGTGCCGGCACGGTCCTTAGAGCCATCCTTTCGAATATAGAAAAGGACTGGTGGCGTAAAGAACTCTGTGAACGGTCCCCCGCATATAGGGAATGGAAATTCCAATACACACCGAGAAAGGAGCCCGAGGAACTGCGTTTGCCAAGACCCCTACTGGGCCATTATTTGGCCATGAGGACCGGCCACGGCGATTTCAAAGCCTACCATGACCGTTTCAACCACCAGGATGCAAACACCTCGTGTGCCTGGTGCTGGAAGCGGACCTCCCCTGAACACCCGGTGCATTGCCGCTTTTCGCGGGCGGTGTGGAGAAACTGGCCGTGGCCTGACAACGACCGGCCGGTCGGGCCGCCAGACCGCGCCCAACGCCGCAAATTCTTCCAGACAAGCCTCGGGCAACCGAAAAGCTTTGAGGCGTTTTCGATAGCCACCAACTATTTCAGCGCCCGCCCCAGAGCGGCCCGCCAGCGCCCCGCGCGCCACGAACGCACTTTACGCCTAGGGACACCGATCGTAAGCGACTCGAACTCTGACGAGGAATAGATTTATTGCCTTTTCACCCACACCTCACGGCACAAGCCGTCAGACGAACCCTCCGTACACCTTAGGCACGGGGTCGCGTCAGTGAACTAACCCCCTGAGCAGGACCGGGCCCGAACCCGGTCAGGCACGATCCGCCTCTGCCCTCCTTGTTTTCCCCCTGTGTAAATAAAGAAGATAGAACGCGCGCCGAGATACCCCTCGGGAGGTTGCTAACGGCCGGCTAACAAGCCGGGCCGAGCCCGGCGTTAACTAATACTACTACTACTACTACTACTAATTCTCTCGCCAGACGGTCTACATCGCATTCCAAAGAATTCTTTATTTCTTTGATCGGAATAGCGCTTCATCAGTATGGCCAACTCACTTGATCTAGTTCTAGCATAGCCCGGTGGGAAATTTCCGATCGGTTTGTAAGCGCAGCTGGTCTTATTTAATTGCCAAGCGAAGGCTGTTAGCCAAGGCGCATCCTCTCCACTAACATATTTCGACAAGCCTCGTCCTTATTTGGTAGCTGAACGAGTCGGTTTTTATACGCTGTTGCTGGCCTTGCCAGAAGTCCATTAAATAGCCGAAAATGTCTCACTCTATCCGACGGAGAAAATTGCTCCCGAATATTTCGACGTTGGGATTCACTCACTAGGAGAAATATTAATAGATGCCACCAAAACAATATCGGCGACGAATATAGTCACGCCAAGTTTCCATTTCCGGACGCAGTCCTGAATCTCTGATTGATCCTTTAGTTTCCGCCTGAGCCTGCCAGAGCTATCTTCTCACGGTACAGAGCGCCACTTCTTCAATCAGACCCCGAGTTGGAGCTGGACGTCTATGAGCAAAATGGATCTCCTCGCTCCAAGATTATAGCCAAGGATTTGGGACTAATGAAGTGAAATGGCTTGACGTTCCTGTCTAGAAAAACCTGACAGACAGGCTGGTAAAAATCATCTTACGTTATCCAGTCTTTCACCAGACATAGGTTGATATGTATAATTACATCAGGATAGTGCATTGTCTCCTGGATGATAGTAAGCAGCAATAGGACAACCTAGTTCAAATGAGATTCAATCAAAGGGTTCGAGAACAAGTTAACTCAATTAAGATTAGTTTAGTTTGGAGAAATCCATCGAACCCAGCTCAGACGATATCATTTCTGGAAATGAACGACAAACAAGTCGCCCTGTCTACTTTGCTACTTCAAAGCCACGAAGAGAAATATATGCTTTGATCGTCGCTCCCTGCCCAACTTCGAAACTATCCTCCTTTACCAATCCAGGTGCCTCAAGAACATCTTGGAAGGGAATTTCCACCGATCCAACCTCGTCGGCCTTGTTAAGCAACGAGATCTTAAAGCTGGCAGGGTTGGCAAGTAGGTCTGCCGTAACGGGAATCCTAAAGGCCTGGTCGAACGACGGGTTGAAAATATCAGTCCCCGGGGTATACGACTTGGCTGCGGTGCGAAACTCCTTGGCGCCCCAGGTCACCTTGACGCTGGGGTTCAACTCGTCGCGCTGGCCCTGCAGCCCCAGCGCGCTGGCGATAAGCACCGTGGCGAGACCGACGATTTGGTCCTCGCTCTCGCTGCGCGTGGTTCGGATCGCATCCGCGCTGTCGACAAAGTTGAAGAACTTGGCGTGGACGACAACCTTGGAATCGGTGGGCTCGTCGTTGTGGATCAGGTCCAGCTCCTGGGAACCGCCGTTCAGCAGGATGTCCTTGACGGTTGTTGTCGCGACCCCAATGTCGTCATCCCAGCCGAGGTCGTCGTCTTTGACGTCAATCACGATGCGCTGGTCGTAATCAGCAACCAGAAAATCGTGGGTTTCGTTCCACTCTGGGTCGTGATCATTCTTCTTGACCGACGTGCGCCACTCTTCCTCCGCGCCGACCGTCACCGCGGCGTAGCAATCCGGCACGTCCTTGACGATCTTGGCCAACAGTCTCTTTGCTCGACTCTTCTTGGGACCGCTGATGCCAATGGCCCTCTCGACAGTTAGACGTAGGGCGCCCAGATGAGGTAGATAGGTCCTGAAATAATCGTTGTTGTTGTCAAGCTTGACGAGGTAGCGGTTAGGGAGGACGGCCATGGAGGAGATGATGTCGAGGATGACTTTGCGAACAGCCTTGTCGACTAGAGCCCAGTCGGCAATGTTGGCTGCGTTGGTGAAGTCGAGCTTGAGCGTAGGGGGGTTGATAAAAGCCACTTGCGCAGCGCCAATCTTGGCCATAGTTAGCCTTTGTGAAAGATGAAACAATACCTCAGCTCATAACGAGGAGACACCGTACCAAAGGAATGACATTCGTCAAAGGTCCGAGCAGGATCGATAGTCTACCTATCAGGTGAATGTGTTCGATACCCTGTGTCTTCAGTTTAGTGTGCATTCATACATCAAGTTGTCTTGCCGACGTACCACCTTGGGTACCATCTTCCCCTCAAGTTCAATATCACTTTTTCCCTCCCAAGTTACGTCCATGTCGAGTTTGATCCCACCGTTGTCCACTTTGTGAACATCGACTTCAGAGACGCGCATAGGGACAGGTCCGAGGTCGAGCTTGACAAACTTGAGAGTCGCGAGAGGGCCTGGAAGCATCGACGCGAACATGGGCTCGACGATCTCCTTGACCATCCTACAGCCGGCGACATTGATATTGGGCCATAGTTGCTCGATTATGTCGTTCAGGAACCCTAGCGATAACGTTATTTGCTGTGCAATAGGCTGAAGGTATGAAGGGAGATCCTCGCCTACCTGCGGATTCGGTGCCCCCAGAGGCAGCCAGTTTGGCAGCGACCTGTTCAGCCATGATGACTTGGTGACAGTTGATGATATTAGTTCAATTTGGTATGCTATTCTAGATATGAAAATATGTGCTTGGGTATAGGAGAAGCTACAAAGTCAGAGGCCCGGGAGAACATTAAATACAGGGTGCGCGCTTTGATGCCCAAGCAACGTTGGATAGTGACTTGTTTGAAGTTTGCGGTTCCTCGCATATCTTACACAGGTGTGTTGACGTCACTTATTTTCAAAGCAACCATGTTAATCAAGTTTGATTGGTATAGAATGCTCTGCAATGCGGGGTTTTGAGCTAAGCCACTGATGCACTGCTTCCCAGATTTCTGTATTCTTCTTTGGAAAAAGAGATGGAAAATAAAAACTTGGCACGTCATGTTCCTTTAACTTGCTAACTTCAAGATGGTTGTAACGAGAGAAGCAAGCAAGCAGCACCAGACGAAAGCTTGAAAATAACATGAATGACAGACAATCCCCAGGTCCAACTAAGCTTATGATGTCGATGGCAAGGCAATGTAACTAAAGGGTCGACAGCTGTCAGCATTTGAGATTTTCACTTTATACAAAATTGCTTCCTTTTACAATTTCACCACTCGAAGCCTCCAACACGGAAATCGCCGACCCCGAAGAGAACCTGAGTAAGGTTATCATAGCTTAGGTAGATTGTCCCTGAACAAGGTGGGCCATACCTAGGTAGTTACCCGAGTAAGGGTTAATACTGCCTGATTAGCCTGAACTAAAGTGGGGCAGATCGCGCTGTAGATGATGCGCATGCAGGGACAGGCATCTAGATTCGTGGCTGTTCAGCAGTTAGTCTAGTTATTTATAGGGCTCCGTTATCCGGCACCCACGATTCAATACTGGGTACCCCTTTTAGCTCCACCCAATGCTAATATTCCACCTATGCGCGTCGAGACTTTTTTTTTTTGTTTACCTTCCTGTAGGTAACCCGAAGTCTTAACCGCTAAGATCTAATCCCTTATCCAAACACGTAATCCCAACCTTGAGCCCTTACCACTGGGTCGTGTTGGTAATGTTGGTAGTGGTATTGGCGGTGGTAGCGGTACCGAGTGCACTTGTTCACTGTGTGACTGAAAAGGGGTGCCCAATATTGAATCGTGCGTGTCGGATATACGTGGCTTTATTTAGGTATACGGTTAGCCCTACCGATTCGTTGTGGCTCAGCATTTTTCGAACAGGGACCACTTTGGGTATGGGGTCCTTGTTGAGTCTTTTTATCCATCCATTATGCGCAAACAACAAATATTAGACAACGGCCTGAATACGTCGTGAAGCCTTGGATGTGATTCTAGACTAGAGGCTCCCTCCACTTACTTTTCCTACTTATTTGAATATTCGAGTGGCAATAGGCTTTGTCTATTCCCTCGAGACAATAAGCTGAATGTAGCTCAGCGGCGTGGTTTGTAATACGATTAATTAGAAAATAATGCATTGCCAGGATTGTATTGGCAAAGACAGAGTCTACTCCTATCACTGCATTGAAAATAAGCCACCGTGAGCCCGGCAGCAATACTACACGTTATGCAATGAAATCGACCTCGGCGCACTCCGATACATGGGTTGTACTCAACTGTTCTACTCATTCAATATTAAATTTTTAAATCTCCTAATGATACCTGGCTGAAGAACTGTGGAATGCCTAAGGAATGTACCCCAGCTAGGACACGGACCGTACGTTAAGATTCCATTGCTTCAGGACAAAATCCTTCGCTTCATTTCTGTACTTGATTTGGTACGTACTGTGAACACTGCGGTCAGTGCCACCCGGGGCATGCTTATCGCACCAGCGGTCTTTTTGGTCGCACCAAGACCGCATGGATTGAGAATAAGGACTGCAGGCGGTATTCTTGTGTCGCGGGAAATAACCGTCGCGGTCGGTTACGGTCCCGACGTTCCAACCCTGGTTTTTGGCGCGTGTTGGATCACCAAACATAAGCGTAGCGATGACTAGATTGGGTGGGAGACCAAATTAGTACTCGTTCAAGATAAAAAGAAAAAATAAAAAAAAAGTGTATACAATTGTGCAGACTGAGGGAGAAAAGAGAACTTACCATTCTTATTATAAATAGAATCAATGGGCTTTGTTCTCAGGATAGGAAAACTGCTGGCGCCGCAAAGAGTGTCGCCAACAACATGCGCACCCTGTGAAAAACCAACCAAGACGATTTTGCCTCGTGGACAGTGTTTGTGGTATTCTTCAATGAGTTTCGTAAGTCTTGTGACCCCTTTTCTGACACTGAACAAATATTTAACCGCGTTTATGTCGGCCGGGTAGTCGACGGCCGTAATAGAACTACCAGGAATGGATTCGGCTATGGTGTGGTCTATGGGCGCGATCCTGCCCTCGTGGCTCTTCTCTGATGAACCGCGGGCGACAAAGATCTGCACTCCCGAGGCACACGATGTCGGAGGAGTGTTGGGTGCATCGGTGGCTGTGGCGGGCAAAGAAGCCCCTGTAACGGCGGCAGCGAAAAGAAGGCCGGCGATGGGGAGTGCAGAGAGCATCGTGGGGGGAGAAACAAAAGCGACAGAGTTAGGTGCTTCTTTTTTTTATTTTTATTTTTTTGCTTTTTTCTTTTGCTCCTTTTTCCAAGTTGTCATACGAAAAGAGTGGCGTATGACCTTGTACCAAGGAACTCCTCACCGAGCGGTTGATAAAAAAACAGTCCGAGAAGAGCCAACTAAATTAAGGCAGCGGTAGACTTCTTATAAGCACGAACGCTGTTCAGAGATTATGCTACCATCAAGGCTAAGTTATTTATAACTTGAGATAAAAATGCTCCAATGTAACCAGCTGTCTTGAATCTCCGACTTTACAAACCAGGGTTCCCAGGGTTTGTTCAATAGGGGCTTAGGAATATTGGTTTATGCAATTGCTGGGCGCGTAGTCGTTCAGCGGATCAAACTGGGCTTGGATAAATTACCAGTTCGAGTCATTTAGCTCCACATATATGATGGCTGAGATATTTACTATATTTATTTTACGTATGTATACGAAGCAGATTTCTAGAACTGATACTAACACTTTTCGAGCCTTTACTCTATTCTCTTTCTTTACGTTTAAACTTTTTATGAAAGAACTTATATGATCGATTCTGGGAACGACACGAGAATTTAAGCCACCGACTTTGGGCACAAAAGGTCCCGCCGCTCAAGGCGAAACCATTATGCGTTTCGATCAATAAAGATATCTGCTGCGTGTTATCAACTTGTTATAAAATAAAACAAGCGCCAGTGTTATAATATCTAATAGCATCAAGGTAGATATCCCAAATTCTAAATAAAACGAACTCCCGCCGCGCTTTGAGATGAGGAAGCTGATGTTAAGGGTTGTGCCTCTCAGTTCGTTTGTATACGATCAGGCTCCACGAATGAATAACTTGAAGGATTATATGAATGTATGAGGGTCTGCCACGTACGCATAGGTTGTCATAATTGGATCCTTGCATGCAGATCCGGCTTCAGCAATGGGAAAAGTTCCGAAAATCTTGTACAACTTCTTCCGCTTGAGTCCCTGATCCACCTTCTATCCGCGCTGTCAAGCAACGCACGACTACAGCCAAATGGCTTAGATTCGAGAAGGACAATAACAGACGGGTTGTAAAGAAAATTGTTTCAACTATAATTCCTATGACCCAACTCCCTGGAGGTCACTCGAAGCATGAGTCTATTATGTATGACTTGAGCAAGTATTGTTACCAAAGTGGCAACATTAATGTGTTGTCCAAAAACACCAAAGCACTCCCTGCCGCCTTTTGATCAATTCCAAGCCAAGAGAGTCTTCTAATGCAAATCGCACCACTTTGCGTTCAAAATATGAGCTGTCAGGACCTTCGAACCCAAGAAACCATGTCCACAGCCTCATTGTTCGCCGCTGTCGAGGTCTTCTGCTCTTAAAAATTCCTCTTAGCCAAATGAATCATCTCATGTACCCTTAGGTTGTGCCGTCTGGCAAATCCCCTTGCCACAATAGGTGCACACAAATGGCTCCTGGTCGGTACGACTTGTCAAGTGAGGCTGTATATCAGCAGCCCGATCAGTGTTTGCATTGGTAGAGTTTAGGGTGTTTAGCCGTATAGTTTAGCTCCGGGTGTCATTGGTTTGATATGAGACCCCCGGGAATTCAGTATTGTCTTTACCATGCTTCTCAATTATATGACTTTCAAGTCCTTAACTTGAACCGAGCCCAAAGGTTCGCCTCGAGCAGCTTTCATCCCTGCATATGTATGCCCAGTCGTGTCGATTGTGTATTTTTGGTATGCGTCTGGCTCTGCCCGCAATGCAGAGCCATTGTAGAACTGCTGGCAGTTGAATTGCTGCACTTGAATAACTTTTTACAATCTTTCCATTGAAGCCTCAGCTGGAACCCCCCAAGAACCACCCTGACATTATTTTTGATATTGTTGGAGTCCAGAACAGTATTTCCGTGGTCATTGTTACCGTTCGAGATTTTGAACTACTTCATTGCTGAAATCATAGCTTCAAAGGCCTCGAACCAGGCAACATGTACAAAGACCTACGCTTCTTTTGTGAAAGGGAGATTCGGAAGCTGTTTGACGGTAGTGCCGGTCCATAAACGATATGGTTACCTCTTACAAATCAAGCATGTCCTCTTCGTTGTGATTTTCACTATGAAGCAATGTTGGTTAGACGCCACACCTAGCTAGCGACGGCTTATTGATAGAATGCTTATCTTCCAGATAAGAGATCTGGGGTTATCATACACTTGGCATAACGTAAATCAACATCAGCGAAGCGGCCATACCACACAGGCAAAGGTCGAGTTCCATCTGAGCTGATACTCGCGTGAGAATTCTCTCGCGCCCAACAGTTTTCCCAGAGCTCGCAGGCTTGGAAACACCGCTGAATAGGCCTCTCACTGATAATGCAGCTTCTGGGAGTTTTGACGATGACACTCACATACCAGTGGTACTACGGCTTGGCTCACATCAAGTTCTCATTTACACCAATGGGCGAGTCGTGGCCATGCTCTACAACACCCCATTGAACGTAGTCGTGTTGTCGCCATATTTGACAGAAACACAGACATGCATCATGTTCGCCTGACTGCTCGCATCCGAGTCGGTTGCTCGCAGGGCTGAGGCGACCCAACCAGTTCAAACTCAAATAGGGTATTGTCATGAAGATTGACCTGGTGCTTCCGGTCCTAGAAATGATGGCCACAGTGTGGCGACCAATCTCGGGAGCCGGCAGTATTGCCTTCAGGGGCCGCATGAAGGCGTGTGTCACTATCCCTACGAGAACCCTCGGTGCTCGAAACTGCCCCCCTAAGCTCGCATTCGATGCATTGGACACCTCCCTGAGAATGAATAGTCAACTCTCATACGGGACTTGAACAATATGAATACCGAACTCATCGACCGGGCAATGAGGGATCGAACGCAAAGCCAAGATCTTGTAAGTCATTTGAGTACATTGTCGCCCCTTTAAGACCTCGCTAAAATAGCTTGAAAATGATACTGCCTATTTCAGCCATCAAAACAGGACGAAGTGGGCTGCAGACAGAGGCGCATACTATCTCTCAGCATCACTTAAGATTATAGGAAACGAGCACACTCGTATTAGGAAGAGTGTGCACTATAAGGTTCGGTTTAAGCCTGACGACGCTGAACCTTGTGACATTAGTGCAAACGAGGACAAGATTGCGAACCTAAGTGAAGGTATATTGATTCAAGAAAGGGGGAGTTGAACTGTTGTTGGGATAGTTTTAGCAGAGTTGCCCAGGATTGTTGTTACACCCTACTACCGAGTCTACCGTACTTAAACTGTAGATTAGCAGTATATTACCTTGGGTACAATACCTTCTCATGCGAGATAAACCCTGCCCGTACAGTCTCCCTAGCTTTAATCGTCTGATATGGGTGTACAACCGCACAACAGTTGATTACACACCCAGTAAAAAAAGCTCTTCAATTACGTTTTGGTTGATATACTCTCAGAACTTTTGAGTTCGACACAAAATATTCCCATGTAATATGTGGCCTGATGACAAGGAAATAGCCGAATCTCAACTAACGACTCATCTGTTACGATCTCTGGCCGTAACATCATCGTTGACTAGGTTTATTTGGTTGCGCACGTGATAAGACTGGAAAGTAGTTTTAGTATTCGCAGTAAGCTTTATATTTCACGAGGCACTAGAATCACCTCGAACAATATCGCTCGCTTGCACGAATAATATTTTGGCGACCAACCTTTTTGACGACTACTAGCTCTAGTAATACTTTTCCACAAATGCAACGTGTTAACAAATATGTGCGGTATACTATATTATAAAATAGAGAACAGCGTGGTGTAACTGGATGGTATTCACATGTTAAAAGGAAGTTTAACATTCAATATCACATTGGTACCGCTTAAGACTTAGGAATAAATTAGTTCAACTAATTAAAAAAAGAAAAAAAAAAACACAATTTGGTTCTTACCATGCAATGATTCAAATTCCTTACACTTACACTTTCGCTTTGGCCGCTGCAGTTAAAGCTCAACACGGAAAATGCGGTATGAACTTCTTGTTTAAAATATAAACAAAAGCCCCAAATCTCGAATCCCCGTTAATTTTACATATTGGCGCAGCATTGAAAACGCAGACTCACCGACTAGGCTTTATAAATTGATACTAACCAGCTTTTTATTATAGGTGAATACGTTTACAAACACGATTGTATTTCGGAAGAGCCCGATGGTAAATCGTTGATGTGTTTACGTAAGGTTTTGTTTCTCTTTTTTTCGTTCTTAATCGGGCGTTTATTTTGTCCCTTCAAGCTATATTAACCTCCCGCAGGGGACACGACCTCGTCAACTGGCCTCAGGTGCTTAAACTATGGCAAAGCTGCCGGACAATGCGGCTAGTAAAGCGAAGGACTTGGCCTGGAATGTTGCAGTATAGTCAACACGCAGGGTAGGGCAAGTAACTTGTGGTGTATTTACAAGGGATTAGGAGGACCGAGGCTCTTTCTTTTCTCTTCTCCTCAGCGTTAATAATAACTTCATTCGGGTATTAAAGCGCTAAAAGGAGAATTTGGCGGACAAAAGTAGCAAGCTGGCGTTGCTTTCTTCGCTACTGGGAAAATATCTGCAAAGGGAACAACGAGAAATATGTAGTGTTTTAACAACAGCATTTATAACATAAAACCACCAGGATTTGATTACCTTCATACTAAATTTACGAACTGAGACCTTTTCTTTATGTTTTTTTTTCCTTTGTAAAAAAAAAAAAAAAAGTTTACCACGGGTAAAACCTCCCACCTATTTGGCAGGCGCAAACCCCCGTGGGTGGAACTGGGCATGCCTTAGATATTGACAATGGCTGTTATAACTGAGCCAGCTGGACAGAAAAGTAAAGAAAGAAAGAACAAGTCTGGAACGTCCTTTCAGGGTGGTGAAAACTGGCGGAAAAGCCAGGCGGCGTACCAAAATAGCAACGCGAACCCTTCGCATCAGGTAGCGTATCATCTGTGCGGAATGCCGAGCTGCGTATGAAGCTCGCTACTATCTTTTGCATCAAAGCGTGGAAAAAAAAAAAAAAAAAAAAAAAAAAAAAAAAAAAAAGGCTTGTTGCACTCCCAGTACTTGCGGTTCTGCCCAGCGGTTACTTTTCAATTTTCTTGTCTCGGCATGTCATTGGAGAAAGGCCGACATATCCTGAACGATTCGCATAGAAAAAAGGCGTCTGCCTCTACGGGTGACAGGGACCAGCCAAGGATCTCCTGCCAATTTTTTTCGCGGAAGTCGCTTGGACCAGAAATGCAGGTACCCTTGTCGCGGCCGAATTGTCGATCTTAGGCATCTACAGTATCCATCTGCCAAGGTAGGTAGTAGGTACATACATACCTTAGGTACGTACGTAAGGTGAGTATGCAGACGTCCGTTTAATCAATGTCAAACTGTTTTCGCCGGACCGGGCCGTGTCAATCGCCATTTGGATCTGGATCGGACGTTGATGTGCACACATGCCAAAATCAAGGTCTCGGACATTGTCGGAATTATAGTTAGGGCTGTCTTGGGAAATCACGTTTGCTATGTCTTGGATTCGTGGGCAGGCAATGTGGACAAAATTCGGGGAAATAATGAAATGTTGACTTGGGTGAGGGTGAACAAACTATGGACTCAAATTAGGTGATTGATTTGTTGCATGTCTTATCAGCCGTCGTCGGGGGATGTTGAGGATAGCTAGAGTACTCGGTAGAAGTCGAATTGAGGGTACGGTACAGGAGAACGAACGGTAGAAGGGAAGCTAATGCAGGGGATGTGGGCAAAGGAACACTGCGCTAGTACAGTACTACTGTACGTCCCAGAATTCCTTCAGCTCGATGTCAGTGCATTTTATCAGCTGGGTGCGCATAAATGAACATGGATGTTGTGTTCATTTAAACTTGCAGCTCATGTGGTGCGGGGGATGCAAGAATGACACGATGACGGGATGAAATTTTCGGTTGCCTTGTGCAGAAGATCGTCCAATGATTTGCTTTTTCTTCTTTTCTTCCTCACACACTCACTCTCTTTCTCTTCAACTTGGATCTGTTTTTATTGAACGTTGAATTTTGGACCAAAACCATAAGAAAAAAAAGGGGGACAAAAAGTTGTCTAAAACGATCATGAGTCGCAGACTGGTCCAATGTTTATCAGATATGAGATGGTCGTAAACCCAAAGTACGACCAAGAAATGAGTAGAATTAAATAAACGCTAGACGGCGAGATGGACGGTGCCTAAACTTTGGTGTCTAGCTGCCACCAACAAGCGAACTAATACCCCTGGTGCGCAGAACGGGAGATTGCCGACGTCGTAATTGGTCAATCGCTCGACCGTCAAACTTTTTTTTCTGTCTGCCCACTGCGCTGTTTTTCAGCCGTCAGGTGTTCCATTGCTTGTTAGCGCCTCTTTCGTAGCGTAGCATCTTCTCCTTGGTATGGTTTGCCCTGAATCGCATTTTGGATGACCAAGACAACCAAGACAAACCAGGCAAGCCTGCTGAGGAGCAGAAGATAAGAAGAATAAAAATAAAAAAGAAAAATCCAAGAATCAGCAGGGTCAGCTTGGTATTTTTTTATTTTCCCAAGCCATTCTTGGCGGCTGTTCCGGGTCCCGGAAGTGCATCGCAGCTGAACCAAACCAAATCGTTTAGTCGATTAGCTCTTTCCTCTTAGCGACTCGGGATGTGGTTTGTCTCTCCCACACGGCAAATATCATGGTTTTCATCGTCTCCTCCCTGCTCCCCGATCCTTCCGAGTGCTGACTCGAACTTCTATTTTATTTTCGTCATCCCTCCTTCCGTTCCTTTCTTTTTTGTCCTCCACAATCCACCCCCGCATCGCCAATCGCGTCAATTGGGATTTCGGTAAGACGCCCGAAGAGGAGGCGCACTCTTCCGTTTTCCGTCCATTCGTTCTTTTTTGGTACTTGTTTTTTTGGTTTCCGACTCGATCTCTTTGTCTCTCTCTCAAAAAATGCATAGTCACTCATTCAATCTTTTGTCGGCTCTGCTGCTGGCCTCCACAGCAGCCGCCTCGGGCAGCTACGGCCCACCAGGCAATGTCGAGGTCCCAGTTGTGACGGTGGTTGTCAAGAGCACAATCACCACTTGCACGCTACCAAAGACGCCTCCACCACCATGCTCCAGCAAAGCTAGCACTCAGGGTGGCTATAGCGGTGTTACCACATCTTCTGGAGGCAGCAACACCAGCAAATACGGTGGTTACAACTCTACGGTCACACTGACGTCAAAGCCAACTGGACCCTCGGGCGTCTCAACCATCAGGACGAGCCCCGGTTATGGTAACGGGACAACCATCAGGACAAGTACTACTACCGGCACATCTACCTCGACCTCGGCCAGTTCGACTTCGACCAGCACGCCACTGCCAGGTTGCGGCAGCGATTCGTACTGGCTGGCCAACATCAAGCATCAAGGGTTTGCCCCTTATGCGCCCAACCCGTCCAACTACACCGTCTTCCGCAGCGTCAAGGAATTTGGCGCCAAGGGTGATGGCAAGACAGACGACACAGCAGCCATCAACCGCGCGATCAGCGAGGGAGGTCGCTGTGGTCCGGGATCGTGCAACTCTACCACCACCACTCCTGGACTCATCTACTTTCCTCCGGGTACCTACCGCATCACGTCTCCGATCATCAACTACTACTTCACTCAGATCTATGGCAGCCCGCTTTGCATGCCAGTCATCAAGCCGAGTGCCAACTTTACCGGCGCATGGGTTCTCGACGCGAACCAGTATCAAGCCGGCGGTATCCTGGGATGGGGCTCCACCAACGTCTTCTGGAGGCAGGTTCGCAACTTGGTCATTGACATGACGGATCTTCCAGTCGCCGCCGATGTGGCCGGAATCCATTGGCCGTCCTCGCAGGCTACCAGCCTGCAGAACATCCATGTCAAGATGGCCAAGGGAACTCAGACCAAGCACTTTGGCATGTTTATCGAGGAGGGATCCGGCGGTTACCTTGGCGATATGGTGTTTGAGGGTGGTCTGGATGGCATGCGTGTCGGAAACCAACAGTTCACCATGCGTAACCTAACTTTTATTGGCGCTCAGACTGCCATCAATCAGCTTTGGAGCTGGGGATGGACCTACTCGGGCATCACCATCAAAGATTGCAAGGTCGGACTGAACATTTCCAACTCTGCCGTGGGATCAGTCGTATTGATCGACTCGGAGATCATCAACACCCCGATTGGAGTCGTGACCAGCCGCAAGCCCCCAGGACAGGAGAACAACCCAGCACAGTCAAACACGCTGATGCTGGAGAACATCCGTCTGTCGAATGTGCCCACTGCCATCAGCGGCCCCAACAACAGTGTCCTTCTCGCCGGCTCGGCATCGTCCACCACAATCGCCGGATGGGGTCAGGGTAACCGCTACACTGCTTCGAGCGGCCCGACTGCCTTCCAAGGCCAAACCACACCCTTCTCCCGCCCTGCAGCTCTGACCTCTGGAACCAACTTTTATGAGCGTTCTAGGCCCTCGTACGCCGAGGTACCCGCCTCGCAGTTTGTGTCGGTCAAGTCGGAGGGCGCCAAGGGAGACGGCAAGACTGACGACACGGCAGCTATCATCGCTGCTGTTAACAAAGCTAGTTCCTCCAAGAAGGTCCTCTTTTTCGACTACGGCATGTACGTCGTCACGTCAACCATTTACATCCCTGCCGGCATGCGCATCACAGGCGAGGCCCTCCCCGTCATCATCTCTCAGGGTGACTTCTTCAACTCAATGTCGTCGCCCAAGCCCGTCGTGCAGGTCGGCAAGCCAGGTGAAACCGGCGCGGCTGTCGAGTGGTCCGATATGGTGGTCTCGACACGCGGACAGCAGATGGGTGCCATCCTCATCGAGTGGAACCTGGCATCCACCACCCCATCGGGCATGTGGGACGTTCACACCCGCATCGGTGGCTTCGCCGGCTCCAACCTGTCGGCGGCAGAATGCCCCAAGACCCCTGCCACCAAGATCGATTCCAACAACCTCGACAAGAAGTGCATCGCCGCCTTTATGTCGATGCACATCGCCGCTTCTGCATCGAACCTGCTGAATGAGAACTGTTGGTTGTGGGTTGCGGACCACGACGCCGAGCGCGACGCCGGTCTCGTGCAAATCACCGTCTATGCCGGACGTGGCCTGCTCGTGGAGAGCAAGGAAGGCAAGATCTGGCTTTGGGGCACGGGCGTCGAGCACCATCAGATGTACGAGTACCAGTTCGTCTCGACGCAAAACATCTTTGCCGGCCAGGTGCAGACGGAGACGGCCTACTATCAGCCCAACCCCGACGCGACGCTCCCCTTCCCCGTCGACAGCAAGTTCTCGGACCCGACGTTTGAGAAGGGTCAGAGTGGCTGGGGTTTCCGGGCCGTTGACAGCAAGGAGATCTTGGTGTACGGCGCGGGGCTCTACAGCTTCTTTGACAACTACAACGTTACCTGCGCACAGGAGGGCCAGGGCCAGACCTGCCAGTCTAGGATCATGGATGTGGAGAACAGTCCTGGCGTCAAGTTGTACAACCTCAACACTGTCGGTATAGGGTCGCAGATAACGCTGAATGGAAGGGATGTTGCGCGATGGCAGGATAACAAGAATGGGTTCGTCAACACGGTGGCTGTCTTTACTTCCTGAGGAGGGAATTCTATAAACCTTTGTTCATTTCCTTTCTTTTCTTTTCTTTTCTTTTGTGTGTTATTAAAACTCTTTTGGAGACTTGGTGGGATGGTGGCCTTGATTACAGTGGAAATAATAATAACTGGTCTTTGTTCGAGCCTGATAATTGCATGTATTAGCGTGAATATACTCGGCATTCACTGATCTGGTTACAGTACCAAGAAACAGCGACGAGTCTGAGGTCGGTTAAATTTCTAAACTCGAATGGCCACAGGAGGTTTGGTCTCCAACTGAAATGGCCTTCTGATGCGGCGTGGTACTGGGAAAAGGGGCGAAAAGGTCAGTGGAGATAATGAAGAGAAATCCTAGTAGGGCCATATAAAACATACCACGTCAACAAGAAAAAGTGGTACTGGTTGCATATTTTTTTCTCCTTTAATTTGCTCCTCATTTCATTGAACGCGCCCATAATATCCACACCCGGGATAAGGTAACCCTACTGGAGGGGCTTTGAGGTAATCCAGCGTGGTCAAAGTTTCCGCCTGCATAGTTTAATAAGTCCAGAAGCCCCAAATCAACGTCTTCATCCACGCGAATGGATTGCAGACAGTCGAGTGCCAGGGAGGGTGGAAAAGTTCTCGGTCGACGCGGCTGCTTCTGCGACTATTGAACATGCTTCCTGGAGATTTTCCGGGTTACCTGTAAGAGCTGACCTGCCGACCTCTACCGTAGCGCTGTGTCGTGGGAGGACATTGGCCGTAGTTAAAGGGGCCAGGCTCAGCAAGACGAAGAGGCGCATATTAGATAGAGGTGGGATGGCTGGACTCGTGATGGTAAAATCCGAAGGGATTATGAACGCTTCCATTTGCTATCGCCTCTTTCCAAAAATGCCAGTTTTAAATGTGTGTAACTGAGTCCAGGATCAAAACATGCAGTGATTGTTCACAATTACAATTGAGATCATCCTGGTTGGTCTGCTTCTAGGTCGGATCAATTCACCAGAACTGGAGTATATCACGAGGGATTTTGCAGGTCGTATATCTTGAAAGCCGGCCTCATATCAGCGCCAAGCGTAGGTAGGATGGTGATCTATGGTTTTGACGTATGTTAGAGTCACCTAAGCTTATGTTTTGATGACATTCATGCCAGTTAAGAAATCACTCTCAGCATTAATGCCACCCAAGTGCGCAGGCAGCTACTTCCATGCATATGCGACAAAAGCACTTTCACCCAGCATGCCAGCAAATCCGGGAGGGCGACCTTCTCCAGCTCCAAAGCCAGGTTATTGACGATAGATAATAAAGTCGGTTTGGCAGATTTGAGCTTGCCAAGGTCAACAAAGTTGGAGGAATTCTGGCAAAACTTATCATAGGCTTATCGGTTAAACCCCCTGGACAGCTTTCCATCCCGCAGGCAAAAGAAGCAGGCCGAACAGCTGGAAATTATTTTGGTCACGTATTTCCATTTGCCACAAAAAAACACCATACTTAGGGTTCAAAAAATATTCGTACGCGCCACGCGCTTGACCCTCTTCATCAGTCTGTACTTACCACCCGAGCTAAAAATCCGAGTGTGGAAGATGGTAAAATCAAATAGCCCGTTGCTCAAAACAACCTCCAAACGAGCAAATGTGAATAGTGGATTGGTGTTGGAGCGCCGACGCCTCAGATATAAAGAGAGAGAGCCTGCGGCTTGACATATTAACAATACGATTGTCATGGAAAGCAATAGCGAGTAATTTAACAATTGGACATGCCTGCAACGCATGACCCGACGAATGCCACGTGAATTAAGTAACAAGCGATATGCTACTCATTCATTCCAGATCTATCTTGGTACCTGACAAAAGAATACGTTTATGACTATCATTCATGCTCTATCTCCATATAAAAGTGTCAAATATATTACTTGACTAGGCTTTCTTCAATTCCTTTCTACTTTTATCCGGGTCTCTCAACTCTTGTTGGCTCTCTATCTTTTGGTTTGCAATTTGTATCTCCCCGGAGAAACAACAAGCATAGGCACCACAATGCATTACAAACAAATCTTGGCCGTTCTTTTTGCCTTGGCAAATGTCGCCATAGCAGCCGCTATAGCAGAGGTCACATGACAACAACTCCCTCCTGCTCAAACAAAGAGAACATAGTAATGGCATCTTTTGTCTCTGATCAGAAGAAAGGAACATACTCTCATGCAGTCTGAAGGGTCAAAGCAGTTGTGAGGCTTGTAATTTCCAAGTCCTGAAGTCTGCATCCTTTCATCTCCGCTTTCAACCTCTAACCTTCATGTGAGTCTATGTCTAAAAAGATGGCCAGCTGTCTTTCCACTTGAGCTTTTGGCCTGAGTCATGAAAAGGTATAACAAGGGCCGCGTTAACAAGTCTCCACTATGCAATACTTGGCCCCCAAATTCGACCCATACAGTGTCATGATAGAAAGATATACATTAAAGACTTATCCTCACCCAAATCCCACCCAAGTCTGTCCAACCCGATATTAAGCCTGGCCATGATAAAGATCTGGCAGGCCTAACAACAGGGCGTTGTATACAACTGATTCCAACTTCAGTTTACGTATTTTATAACATATAACGCACAATGCACAAAAATTGCTTTTCACTAAATAAGATCACGGAATATTCCTAATCTTCATTTTTCTTGTGCTTGTAGCCACTGCCGCCTTTCGTGGTTTACACTTTCTGTCAAATTTGGCCGAATCCTCCTCCTAACAAGTAACCAGTGCACGTCATCGCTGTGTGGGCTAAAAAGGTGGAAACTTTTGGAGGCCAAATATCGTATCGGGCTGGCTCGTGAACACGGCCCTATAACAATCACCAGGCTTTAGGGTTTCGTAAAGTTTAAACAGATCTTGATTTGGGCTTTTAATATATAAAGTGGATATCCTTAAGGTCATTGCTATATATAGCGAAGATGTTATGCCAACTCGTCTTATAGGTCAAATTTAGAAGTCGGACGAGTTTACTCAAAAGCTTCTTGATCACGTATGACTTTTTGTCAATTTGCATGTAAATATTCTACTCGACTTGAACAGCTAACCTTTTTGTAAATTTCCATTAGTCCCTGACACTTTCAACCTTGGTGTCTGCCTCTCCTTTCACAGTTCCCTAAGCTGAATTGACTTTCTACAAACCACGATTGCAGAGCCAGAACCATGCATCCAAGACGAATTTATACTTTTTTCGTCTTTGCCAATCTTGGCATCGCCGCCCCTGTCACAGAATTTATGAACAAACAACTTCCTCCAGGTCAAAAGCCCTATCATATTGCCGACATCCCAACCGATGTTGGCGGTACATGCAACTCGATTTCCACCAAGCCTTGTGTAGATAAACGGGCGTATCCACCACAGGGTGATGTTGAGCATCCTTCCCGAATAGATCTGGAGAGACCGGAGCGCGAGAAAGGTAAAGTAGATAACGAGTCCGGTGAAATATGAGGCAAGGATTCATATTAAGCGGACACTAACAGTTTCATCTGGCCTTATCAGATACTCGTGTGCCTCAGAAGGAGCCTCGCATGCGCTGCCGTGATAAACTTGCGGCTGGTTGTTGCTTGGGGGGTTTTGCATGCAAGGTTTGGCGTGATGTACGTCGACTGCGAAAGAACAAAAATAAGGCAAGGAAGGCAAAAGACAAATTTGACTTTGGAGGGTAAATGCTTTACCGGGTTGTGGCTGAAATTACGCGCATACAAACAACAATATGACGCATTTGTATAAGGTATTTCATCTCAAAAGGTCCTGCCGCATTCCAATAATCTAGTTCTATAGGTATTCATACCAGTTAATCAGCACTAACAGAGAGGACAGACGTGAATCCAAATATCATGCAAGTTTCTTTCTCCGGACTTGTACACGCCACGGTTCCTCTTGACTAGTGCGTGCCAGTTCCCCCTCAAAAAGAACTGCCTGAACCCGGACGGCCTATGTCTGCGTGCACACCGGATTTGATACTCCTTGGCATCAGCTCATGCGGTCCGTCCCTTTGGCTGACGACTAGCTAGCTCAGACAGGGCTGGTAAAGAATTTCATCAAGTTATCAAGTTAAGCAAAAACCGCTCGTAACACACAAATGCAATTTCAGTCCCAGAACCAAGCCCAAAGCCACTGGCATAGCCGAGCTCCAGTTTATACTACTGTCGAAAGGAGAAGTCTTTCAGTAGATTGCTGACGGTTCTTGTTGTTGCATTGTCCTCATTTGTGCAACGGTCTGTTTTGAGGACGGCAGCTGCTGCTTAGGCGGTACGAGCTACAAGTGGCATCTAAACCAGTGTAGCAATTACTGACATGCCTACTTCGAAAACCACCTGCACCCTGATCATGCATCCCATGAAAGCGATATAGTTGAGGCCACGCCTATTTTGCCGTCACCGAGACGTCATCATACCAGACCGTAGCAGCCGCCTCAGAACTGGGACAGGTTACCATGACCGCAACAGTATTCCGACCAGGCCTCGGAGTGACGTGCTCAAACGAATAAAACTTGTCATCTGTGTCAATCCCAAATGTACTCCCGAACCTGTCCTCTGGGTGTTGGCCAAACGACTGCTAAATCTGAAGACTTATGCTGCAGCCCGAAGCCGCCGTCGACTTTGCCCTCATTCCAAAGAAGTGGTTCACCTGCGGCGGCAGGTCTGGAGCTGCTGTTGGAGATTCAAGCCCTAAGATCCGGACCTGCCGCCCAAACAGTTGCCCTTGACCTGGTACGAGTATTTTCCCGTGTGCGGGCTGACGGCGGATACCCCCGCGCTGGCCCCCATTCCGCTTGAATCGCCCCAACGTGAAATATCCTGCCCGAATGAGGAGTTGGTGACACGGTTCACGACCGGTTGTGGTGGAGGGTTTGGAGATGGAAGCGATGGGGGACGGCGCTGGGCTGGCAGTTGAGCTCGGACTGGATTATCCACCACGAGTGCCGTAATTCGAACTGCAGGTCTCTGGGTTGCAGTATGCGCCACTCGCGCCGCACTGACATGGCTGTTAGCCTGATCCAGCTACCGGTAAGGTCTGCGTCGGATAGAGCTCACATACCCATATCCACTACCGCAGTTGACAAACGAGTTGTTCCAGCATGTTTGTCGATTGTTGGCAGCGCCACAGGTGCCATCCTGAGAGACTGGCTAGGCACAAGGTGAGCACAATTATTGAGTGGTGATCATGAAAGAAGCACCCACAGCCGCTACAGTAGCATTATGAGTGTATGTACACTTGCCAAACGGTGAGTGACACCCAGTTCCACAGTTGTCAGCCGTCGATTCACTAAAGCATGCCAATCATCAGCATAGGGTATATCTATACCCTGTGCACATCATCGAAACAACATCCACCACCAGCTGTACTGCAAGCAACAACTCCCGTAAGGCGAGTTCAAACAAGAGGAGTCACCGCCAGCTGCCTCCACAGTGAGCATTCTGGCGAAAATGAGAGCTACATTAGAAGATAAACAAAGAGCAGAGAGAATGATAATGACAAAAGCAGTTGTGGCTGCAAGCAAGAGCGCAGGGCGCCTGGTACAGGGAGAAAACGTGCAAGAAAAATAACAGGTATCGGGTAATTGTTTTACATGTACAAGTAGAGCGTTGTCTGCCCTAATGACAATCTCAGCCCTGTCTACACTAAAAAACACCACGCTTAGCCCGATGGCGTATAGCAGCCCCTGTTTGGTTGTTTGTTTGGCTTTACGAGGTGGCGCTCAGGGGAATCAGTGTGTTTAGAACTTTAGTGCATTTCAAGATTACTTCATGTCTTGGACGTGTGACGGCGTCTAAGCTACAGCCGCTTAAACGAACAACTCATCACAATCTAAAAGCCCACCGTCAGGGAGGGAAAGGCTACTCAGCCCTCGGTGTCCTTGCGAATGCGCAAAACAGCACCTTAGTCCTTGGCGAATAGCTCTTCTGGATCTGGAAACAAACGACAGAAAAGGAATGGGTGACGAGAGGCAAATGGAATAGTAGAGTGGGTTTGCTGTTATCGAAGGCCCATGCTAATCAGCACCCGACGTTTTATTTCTGATCAGCTTGTTTCTCATAGCCTGCATGTACTTGCTCTTACCAGCATATAATTGTGGAATAGTTGCGTTGCACAGACAAATTCGAATACATACAAACAAAGCCACCGCTGAATGGACCACACTAGTAATAAACAACAGTAAATCCATTACGAAATTGACGGTAGCAAAGCATCGTAAAATTTGCAGCAAAAACCTTTTATACTGTGCATACCACCCAAGGAGGATGTGAATCATCTTTATACAATAAATACAAGCTTAGCAGTTTCGGTCGAAGGGGCAGCAATATTTGCAAAATTACTTCCGTTCAAAGCGATATGTTATGTATTAAATACAATCCGTGAACAGGGCACCATACCAATTCGTTAAACATCCATACCGTTGTAACCATCGAAATTGCACAATTATCCGTTTGATTATCCGTTTGATATCCGTCTATTATAGCGTTGATTTCTAGACGCATAGGCTCCCGGTATCACATTTTTGCGAGCCTCTGCGGCAATGAACCCATCCAGCTTGAAATAATGTTCTGGACAGCTTCAAAGGCTTTAATATCTGGGCTGAAAGAAACTTTATATCGAGCTGCGGGTCGCTGCCGGGGTGGCCACATCCAGATGAGGGTCGAGTTCAGAGCCCGGCAGCCTTGTAACATATACTGGATTAAATTGGCATCCTCGAGCAGCTTATAAATTAAGCCGATGCGTGGGTTTTCTGATGCTTTGGCGGTAAACTTGATGGGAAGAGATGCCATCGTAACCTTCTGGCCACGGGACCGGGAATCGATACCAGTCATTTGGGGGAGGGGGCCCAAGTTGGCCAGCAAAGCGAGAAGGCTCTGGAAAAGTAGTTTTGTATTCGTCGTTGTAAACCTCAGAATTTTTAGGGTCGTCTCCAGCCTTAATCAACCGCCATGATTTGACTCTGTAGAAAGGTATTGCTGCGAACGGATCCCACGTCCCGATCTTCTCATCGTCAATGCCGAGATCCTTAGCGGTCACACTTGTAACGTCAACTTTGTAAATCCAAGCATCTCTTCTCCCGAGGAAGAATTCCTCAATGTGTTCATAAGCGTCCTCGTATTTGTTGAATGCTCTTCCGTTTTTGTCCAAACGGAAGAACCGATTCGGATCCATCTGATGATCGTAAACATCTGGCTTTCCATTACTATCTTGGCATATAAAGCTGCCGCATTCTTTGATTTCTGAAGGCGGGCGAAGATCAACTCGAAATCGGAAAAATCTTTCAGAACTAGAGCGGTGTGCAAAACGACGAGCCTGTTCACAACAATAGTCCAGTCCAAAACAAGAGCCCCGTCGACGACGAGAGCCCTGTCCAAAACAAGAGCCCCGTTTAGAGATTGAGCCCTGGCAAATCCCAGCAGCTAAAAGTGCAAATAAAAAAGTTAAGATTGCGCGCATATTTAAATTGTATCCTCCAAAAGAAAGGAAGTACTGGCGTGTATAATATCCAAGACCGGGGAACGTAAATTGTTTTGCGTGTATAAAGATTGGTAAAATTTGACCAAGGCATCAAATTACTTTATATAGGTGATTTTTTTTTTCTTCTCAGTGCAGATGCGGTCGAAGATTGTAAAAAGTTTACCCCCTACGAATGACCTGTATTCATCTTATTTTGAATATTTGCGGAATAAAAATTCAATAATAGTTCTGAAATGAGTATATTGTTGGACTTTTGGATATTTAAAAATGAAAATAAAAATTTTTCGCTCCTATATTTAAGTCGCATAATGACAAGGTTGTAAATGTTGCTTTATATATTATTGAGGCTCGTGCACCTCGTATGCCATGGATAAGGTGTTTCAATCTGCTTCTATAAGTATACTTGTTTGCGTGTATCCCGGTTGTGATTTCGATTTGTTGTTAAACTCTTGCAGGATTAGTAGTAAACCAGTGACATGACGGCGAGAATGCCAAATTAAACTTGGGAGAAACCAATAGAAAAGAAAATAACTTCCAATTATATTTAAGAGCTGCCTTCAATAGGTTTGCTAGTTTCTTTACTTTCAGGAATCTTGACTAGTCCATTTTTAAATGCATTTATTGCGTTGTTATAAACCCTTCTCACGCCGAATTTAGGCGCAGGACCCGGCAAAACACTGCTTCGAAGCTTCGACTCAAATCTCATTTCGTGAGGATGGTAGGTGGAAGACTTGACAATCTCGCACTTGGAATTCGCCTGAACAGTCCATATACACCCTTCAATAACGCCATTACCAAACCCTAATTTTCCACTAAGATACTCAATATTTTCTCCCACTTGTACTTCCTCTCCCCAGGGACGCTTGATGTAAATGTTTAGTAAGCAGGGCGTGGGAGGAGTGCGAGGAGTACTTGTAATACAGGCCTCCGTTTGCGCAAATAGCGCAGCGGCAGTAAACCAAGTAGAAAAAGTCGTTATTGCAACCATTTTCGATTTTTCGAAATATTTTTCTGCTGGTTATTTTCTGTGTTTAAAAGAGCGTGAAGTGAAAGTTAAACTGGAAAATAAGTAAATGTAAAGAAAAAGTAACCCGAGATGTAACAAGTTGTAATATTTGGTATACTTGTAAACTTTGGATTAAAGAATGGGTTGGTTTTTGGATGGGAAAGTTCAAATACAAACGCCACCGTGAAACGATACCTAGTACCATTTTATATACGTATATACAAATGGTACAATTGGTGCGCCATACATTAGGCCCGAGGATAAGGCAAAACCTTTGCAAATAAATCAAGTCCGGAGATTACCGTTTATGCGAAGACCTACCGCCAGTTAGATAGTCTAAACATAAAATTCTTCCCATTTTAGAAAGAGACTTGGCGCTAATTCCGGAATTAAAATTATAATATTGGACTTCATCATAAACTTGTATCAAGTGCACAGGTAAAAGGGTCAGAAATGTTGCTTTGCATTGTTCAGGTTTTGCAGCTCGTGCACCTTGAATACCATGGATAGGGTGTTGAATCTGCATTGATAAATACTTTTTTTGGGTGCAAAAATCGCCGTGTGCATTTCAAACTATGCACCGAGCTTTAAGTATTTAGCCGAGAGATCAAAAACAGCTTGCTATGTCTATTGCCTAAGGTAATGCAGAATTCAAGCTGTTAACAATGGACACCTGCATGGACGCCACAACCAAGTGTTTTGCCAGGCCCAAGTTAGACAGAACGACGACTGACTGACGCTGACCGCAGCAGGCCACGGGCTGTAGTCAATTGAAGCACCATTCACTTATTCGATTCGACGCACAAATCTTGCACAGTTCGTGATGACGAGATTGGACTTGCCCACTGGGAAAGCGGCTCCATTGGTTGGCGACTCGTAACCTGAGACGGCCTGGCGGCCACCAAGCCTCGATAAGGAGCGAAAGTCATGGCGGAAAGGCTTGGAGCCTGTACCGTATCTCAAATTCTTCATCTTTATCACTCCTTCGTCGCCCTAACGTAGATTCCTGTGCGCTTCCGAGATCATTTTTTGCAATTTCAGCTTAGAATTGAGGCAAAAGCTTACCGATGCCAGGCGGAATTTCATCTACGCACGATCCACGGCCACAGATGCCGCAGTTTCTTAGTTGAATGAGACGCCGGGAGATGCCCACATCTCCTTCATCTATATCGTGTAATACTTCATCCGAACTCTCGTTTTGGGGTGGCTAGCGTGTTATTTCCAGCATCATCCCTCCGACATCTTCTCTAGCGGCGCGTCTGACTACCTGGAAAGCCAGCTGCCATTTGGTGTTGCCAGCTGAACCGTGCGTGTTCGAGTAACTGCGACTGTAGTGTTCTCCTGAGTGGAAGCTGCACGCATACCCAAGGTATTTGGTTTGCTTCTGGATGGCGAGGCTAAGCCGAACGCATCTGGGGCACCTTTCTACCACATGTTGACGGCATGACGGTATAATTACCGGCACGAGTTGTAGCACTCGGCGAGGGCCAACTAGTGTGAGGAGGATGGTGCGGGGCTCAAATTGACTGTTTATGTGTAGAAAAAAGAACACGTAGGTTGGTTTCCCAGCGTCGAGAGCAGGCTGGTCTGACAGTCCCACGATCCACATCTCTTATAACAGCTATGAGGTTTTTTAAATCAATATTTGTAGAACTACGTGGCAAGCGTAGCCCGGGATAAGAGTATGCCACTTACCCAGTATTTCTGTGTGCATATGCCTCTTTGCTACCTTGATTAGTTAGTTAATCAAATTCCACGCCAAAGGTGGAATTGCTCACACACCTACAGAAAATCTCTAGCTGGTGCACTGATGAAATGGAGCGGCAAGTGAGCACTTGTGGAGAAACTTGGTTCAATCACCTAATCGATCACTCGAGCAAAGCGGGTAATCAGGTTAAAGGATGAGGAACATAAAAATCATGAAGGCAAATGATCTTCCGGCGAATAAGAAGTAAGAGCACAAACTAGCCCCTGTGTTGCAAAATGCTTGATATATGTACCAACATGACGCCATCCCGAAAGCAAATTCGCCCTGAAGTAGAACAAGACAAAAGAATGCAGAACCCAACATCACTCGCCCAAGCCCGCCTCAAACAAAGTCAGTCGCACCGGCACCGGCATGGCCCGGTGCGAAATCCTTCCTCCCGTTTTGGTCATGGTGACCATGATTCTCAGCAGCCGGCGGCGGAACGCTGACGCCACCATCCTGCATCGGCTGCTGCTGTTGTTGCTGGCCGTCAACGCCGGCTCCCCACCCATACCCGGGCGGCATGTTTGACGAAGCGTCGCTGTGCCTGCCCCCGGGACCAAACACACCCTTGTTGGTGATGGCGGCGTTGTTGGCACGGCGCTTGTTGCGGCGGTGCACGAGGATGCAGACGGATACCAGCAGCCCGATCATGACCAGGGCGCCGATGACGATGCCGACGATGGCGCCGATGCTGATGACCCGGGCGCCTGTTTGCACCGTATTGCGCGTCTCGTTGTACTCGTCTTGAAACCCGGAATTCCCTGAGCCGGTGCGGCTGTCGCGGGAGGAGATGCGGGGGAGGGCTTTAAAGAGGGTGTACATTTTGAGTGTTTGTGTCTTTCTTCCTTGTCCTTCTTGGGTGTTTCTATGAGGGGTAGGGACTTGGATCAACTGGATGATGGACACAGGGAACAAAAGAGAACCCAGTGTTCAGGGTTGAGCCAGCGTGGTTAACTTTATACATCATTTCAGTTTGATATGACAGCCTGAGTTCAATTGGCATGGCCACCTGTACCACAGTAGACAAACAGGTGCAACGCCTCGGGCTAGATTATGTCGATTGTAACGGCGCAGAAGCCAGCAATGACGACCATTTTTATTTTGGGGCGTGGCTTTGAATGGCTGACCCGAAATCTCAAAGGCTACTCTCACCCAAACCTGACATCATTTCCATATTACCGCATGGCTTCGCCCCAAATACCAAGCCCCCCTCGATTCGAGCTTATTTGAGCCGGTCAGCTTGGCTTTGTGTTCGTATACGAATTGTGTCACCAAACTGATTGGTTGGTTTGGTTTTGAAAGGATTTGATCCAATGGCTCGTCGGCAACATGCCGATCCTGACATCAGGCCTCCGGGTCCCGGCATCAGTTTGACTGTTACAGGCCGCGACGTGATTGAGGGATGCGAGATGTTGAATACTTTCGTAGCATCAAGGGGTGATAGTAATCAGGATTTACTAGTAGCACAGAGATGGGCTATATGACGAGTGCAAACAAATATTTTAGATCCTGACAGGAATGAGGGGACGGTGAGAAGAGAGTTTCGGCATTCTTGTAGCATTCAGCCTGCCTCGACGGTTCCCGGGCGCTTTGCGAGATATGGCGATTATAGCCCCGGAATCATGGCAAACATACACTGAGTATATCATGTATACAAAATGTTTAGACTTAAAGAAATTACCGCTTGAATGAAGCGTAGAATATAATAACTTCCACATGCCTTTTCACGCCTCACCCTCCTTAGTCTCATCAACCGGCATGAAATCCAACCTCTCCCACCGCATCAAGCACCCGCAGATCAGAATAACCGCACCGCCACCGACAACAATAAAATACAGGTTGCCAATAACCTTGGTGACAGCCTCGACCACCTTCCTCCGCAGCTCCGCAGTCGCTTGCTGGTCGCCTAGCAGCTCCGACCCCAGCCCAGCCAGCGCCCTTCGCACGGTCTCATCGTCCGGCACCACCAGCCCATGCGTGTATTCCTCGATCGCCTCGCGCACGTATTTCACCCCGAGGTTTTGGAAGATGCAGCCACCCACAGAAGTAAACAGCGCGACACCCGACATCTGCAGCGTCACAAACGCCGTAATATACTCGCTTTCCCTAACCGCATCCCCCGCGGCCACCGCTTTAAGCACGCTCCCTCCGGTTTGAAACACCAGGCCCAATCCGGCACCGACGATTGCCAGCTTTCCCAGCATGAGCGATTTTGGATCGTCCACCATTACACGGCTTTGCAGCGCCGAACCGATGACGATAATACCACCTCCCAATACGTACAGCACCGCGTACAGCTTTAAACGCGGCAGTAAAACGTTGGCGATAATGGTGGTGCCGACGAAGGTCCCGATGAACGGCAGCAGGTCCAATCCTGCCTGGAGCGGGCCTGCATCCTGCGTAAAGGCAAAGAACAACGGCGTGTAGTAAAGCGAGATGCCATATGCGGCCGCCGCCATCGCCACCGACAACACCAGCAGCCCCGAAGTGCGTTCACGAAACACCCTGACGGGGAAGATTCTATCTTCAGGCGTGGTGAAGATGCAAAAGGCCTGCTGCGTCACGTACACGGTGCCCAGGATGCCCGTAAAGACCCACGCGGCGATGCACGAGTCCGAACCCCATGCCCACCGCGTGCCCGAAAAGATGAGGCTGGAGCACAGCATGATGAAGAAGGAGCTGTGCAGCAGCCAGCCCAGGATGTCGACGTCGCGGAGCCGAGGGGCAGGGCGGCCGGTGATTTTGCCCAGATGCAGGGCGGGTAGAAAGAAAATCCAGCCGATGACGAGGAACACCAGGACAGGGATGTTGATGTACATGGCCCAACGCCAGGTTACCGAATGATTCTCAGCAAAAGCGCCGCCGATGATGGGGCCGAGGAGCAGACCGATGGCGAAACCCACACCGATTAGCGCCTGGCCGCGGGGGGCTTCGAGGGGTGTGGAGAAAGTGTAGTTGTAGAACATGATGCTGAAAGCCAGGGTAAAGGTTAGCAAGTACTATCCTCTGCTGTAAAAAAAAATAGCTGTAAAAAACAAAAAGGGAAGAGAGGGTAAAAGGACTCACCCCTGATACAAGCCAGCACCCCCAATTCCAATAATCGCCCTACCAACCACGACGAGATCCATACTCGTGGCGGCTCCCGCGACGGCAGCACCCACCATCCAAATCAAAGCGTAAATGTAAAAATGCCACCTCGCATCGCCAAACATATACAGCCTGCGGCAGAGCGGCACTACGCAGGAGTTGACGGCCGTGTAGCCAATGGCAACCCAGGTGAGCAGCTCGACTTTACCAAAGGCGGCCACGATGGGGGCCTGGATGTTGGCGACGTTGCTGACATCGTAGCCGAGCAGCATGGCATTGATGAAGTTGAGAAGCTGCACGACCGGCCACTTGTACGCCGGCCAGATTGCTCTGAGCGAGACCATCGAGTTCCGGACGGGCTTTTCGTAGGAAGAGGATGACGACGAGATGACTTGTGGCTGCAGGTGTGGGTGTGGTGGGAGTTGCCCGTAAAGTTCATGTACCGAGCCGGTTTGCGAGTTGAGGGTGTACATTTGACCGGAGCCGTTGCCTAGAGGAGCTTGTGACTGCTCCATGTTGTGAAGAAGTTGGTTTTGCTCAGGGACATAGTATTGTGATGCCAGTGGCCAAGATTGAGCTGTGGAGGACATTTCTCCTATTTCTTTGTTTTTCTTGTTGGAGAGCAGGGGGTTAAAGATATATATGGGAGAAAAGCGTTCAAGGGTCCTTTGGCACGAGGTGAATAATATAATATCAAACACCCCAAACAAGACCAAAGGGGCACGGGAGCCACTAACACGGTTATCTCGGAATTGGCGAGATAGCGTCAGTGAACCAAAGTCAACAAGCCTTTGCTAAACAAGTGAGCATCTAAGCCTGGGCCGTTCGATCAATCACTGTTCTTTTGTTTCCTTCCTGGAATCTTCAAGGGGGTAGACTTGTGGCTTTATGAGAAAAAGGTTTAGCCTCGCCTCACCTATGGCCTCACTCGTACAAAAAAAGAATTCTCATCGTAAATCAAGTTGCTAGGATTGCAAATTGCTCTCTTACACACATATTCACCAAAGTTGGATCAGTTCCCACCAAAAACACGCTTACATGTCATCCAACACAACCCACTATCACACCCATATTTGGATGCTGTGGCCCCTCCCTTCCCTTCCCTTCAGGGCGCGGGTTGTGGGTTACGCCAAGTTGATCCTTGGCTCCGCCGCAGAGCGGACAGGCGCAGGCGGCACGGTCACCTATAGCGATTTGCAATTTCGACAGGGGGGGCGCGAACCATTGATTTTATGGGTCGTCCGTTAGCCGTCGCGCTTCTCAGTGGAGCATTGGATTCTCTGAGGAAAGGCCTGAGCCGAATGGTAGGTTTTCTTTATTTTGTTACTTTTGATGTATTTCGTTTTTTTTTTTTTTTGTCGATCTTTGTAAGTTTGGAGCGATAAATTCCCCCAAAGGTTGTTAGGCAGAAACTAGATTAATATCGCCGTTGTTTTCCATATTTGTACTGATTAAAGATAACGGAGCATCAAGAGAAGCATCAAAGCGACCCAACATTTTCGTCATTTCCTTTTTATTTACTTTCCCTTTGATCATTTATGTCTTCTTTTGTGATTCGTAATCGATGGCGATCATTTCGAAGCCCATCAATTATTATTCCAAATGCTGATGTGAAACAGCGGTGCAGATTAAAACGTAAGACACCATTCTACAACCAATTTCTCGGCCGAAAGAAGCCCCTCCACGAATTTCACGTTGGAAAAGAAAAAGACCCCCCATAAAGAAAAAATCACATGCAGCGATGAACCGAACAAAACTGCAAGAGGAAGAAATGCCGTGAAACCGGGCAGGAGGCTGACCCTAGAAGTAAAAAAAAATGCCGGCCTGGCCTTGAAAGACTTGATTACCCGTCGTAAAACAGAATACCCGGCGCCGCACAAAAGCTGTGTCCCAAAAAGATGGTGTGAAGCTGAGCCCGTAGCCTAATTGACCGGGGGTTATGTCGGTGTACGAGCCAATCAGGAAACAGAGAGAGTAACAGCTAGAGTTCGATAAATTAAGCAAAATAGTCGCCATTAAGACTGGTGGGGACAAGCGCCTCTAGCGCCTGCTGCCTTGAGGCTTGAGGCTGTACAGCAACGCCCCATCCCGGTTAACGTCCTTGATCGGGACGGACCCCCGTTCTTACATATTCTTATCTTCGTTTTTTTATTTTTTTTATTCTGTTCTCTTGTCAGCATTGGGGTCGATATTGCCGGCCCCATTCAAGGCCACCATAAAATACGGCCGATCAAATGGCAGGATTCGCACACTATCGGAACTGGCCGCCTTGGGTCGACGAGAATGGTTCGGCGATTAGTACACGACCAGACGACAGATGGTGTTCGACGTGGATCAACTCCGACCAGAGTGGCAACAAGCCCGGCCTATATTTGGGGGCAACATGTCATGGCAATAGCTCAATCCAATCACGCCGACGGGCAGCAATCACCTCGAGCAAGTAATAGGTAGGTATGCTCAAATGAATATCGTAAACCAATCTTTCTTTTTGTTACCAAAGGCGGGGACTGTAACCTTTACTTTTTTCCCGGAGAAAAAAAAAACCGACTTGCTTTGTATACAAGACACCACACGAAGGAGAAAAAAAAAAGGGACAAGATAAGCAAAGCAAAAAAAAGTAGTCAAATAAAAGAATCCAAAAATAGAAAACAACGTCAGCAACCAGCATCAACAACCCCATACCCAAAACTACAACCTTCAGAGACCAATCGGCCCCTCACGTGTACGTCGTTACTGCTCAAACGACCCCCTGTCCCACCCATAGTTCCACGCCAGCCTCCTGCCGACGATCCGAGCCGCCGTCGGAGACATCTTGCTCGAGGCAGTGTAAGGCTCCTGCACCATGAGTGGCGAGCCGCCGACCTCGGCCGACGGGATGAAGAGCCATGCAGACCCGTACAGCTTGACGACTGAGAATCCTGCCGTGTGCATTGCGTGCACAAACTCGGGCCACGAAACCTCGGCCGGCTTTGAACCGGGGTTGGCGAGCGGGTCGTGGAACAGCGACTTGAACACCTTGAGCGATCGCTTGTCCGTATTAACCTTCTTGGGCGTGGCGCCGTTCTTGGAGGTTCCGTTGCTGGTGGCAGCGGCGGCGGCAGCAGCCTTCTTCTGAGTCTGCGCCGCCTCCTTGGCGGCCATCTCGGCGGCGTAAATCTCCCAGTCCTCCATGGCCTCTCCGTTGGCACCGACGCCACCGTTGGCCTGCTTGCCAACCTTGCCCGACCTGCCCGAGAGCGCAGCCGCCTCGGCCGCCGGCCCACCCAGCCTGCGCAGCGGCTTGGCAAAGACGTCCTTGAGCGCGCCCGTCATGGCTCCCGACCGTTCCAGCTCCACCTTGACGCGGCCCCAGAAGCCGTCCAGGTTGACCTCGGCACGGCGAATTTGATCCGCATTGCCCGGCGCGATGACGTTCTCGAGCGGATACGAGAACTTGTTCTTGCCCGGCATCGCCATGCCGATCAGCCTCTCGTTGACCTCGTACGCCGTCACCTTGGGCACGTTGGCAGCCTGCACCGATCGGCGGAAGTCACCGTCCAGGGCCTCGCGAACCCCCTTGTCCTGCACGTCGGCACCGAACCGCGCCGCCCATGGCTGGAAAAGCTCCACCTGACGCAGCAGCCTGCTGTATACCGAAAGCGACGACAGCTGTGCCGCCACCCAGGGTGTGATCTTGGCCTTGGCCTCCGGGTGCTGAGAAGTCAGGAGGTACTCGAGCTCGTCGAGCGCAGCAGGCAGACCAACCAGCTGTCGTTGCTTCTCGTCCTGGACGACTCCCAGACGGCGGATCAGGAGCCGCGTTGACTCCTCTGCTGGCGCCTCCTCGACAGCTGCAATCGACAACGTCTTGTCCTCTGCGCTCTCCGGGGTGACGAGCTGGAAGTAAGGGCGCATGGGCGGGCTGGCGACGAGACCCATGGTGATATTTGCAAAGGGTCCGGCCTTGAGCTGCTCGACGTGGTGGTCAAGCGCATAAAAGGCAAATGCCAGCTCGGCGGGTAGGTCCTTGCCCTCGTCAAGCGTGGGTTCGTGCTCGTCCAGGAGGGCCAACAGCGTCTTGACCTTGCTGAGCACGACGCCCCACTCGACAACATCGAGCAGGGCCGAGTTGACGACGCGGTTGACGACACGCCCCCAAAAGACCTGCGGGCTCTTGGCCAGGATCGGGTGTGGGTTACCATTTGCGTCCACCAGCTGCTCGCGCCGATGCGTCGCCCAGTCGTTGAGCACTGCCTCAAAGTAAGCTGGGTCCTCGCGCAACGCCTGGAGGTGGTCCTTGGCCTCTTGAAGCCGAGCCTGAACGGGTTCCAGAAGCTGCGTCCTGTCGAGCCCGGCAGGGCTGCGGTACGGCTCTTCGGCGATCTTGGTGATTAGGGCTGAGAACTCGGCCGCCGTCGTGGGCTCGACTGCCTGGGCGGTGGGGGTCTTGGCATCGCCATTGGCAAGCAGCTGGTCCTCGGGGATGTCGTGCAGAATCTTCTTGCAAGCCTCGAGCAGGAAACGGTAGGTGACGTCCTGCACTTCGAGAAGCCACAGACCCTCTCCCGGGTGGATGCCACGACGCTCAAACAGCCACTTCTTGTCGGAATCCTCGGGCAGGTCCTCCCAAGCGACCAGCTCGCCATACTCTTCCGGCTTGGTGCGCTTGTCAAACATCATGGTGTAACGGTTGAGGTAGTGGGGCATCAGGGCGAGGGACTCCATGGCGAACCTGGCACGCTCCAGATCGGCGGCGGCAAAGGCGTCGGGTGCATTGCGAGCACGCGATGCCAGCATCAGCACCAATGGCTCGGGACGGCTCAGATCCTCAAGGTTGAGGTGGGGCCAGAGGAAAGCGGCACGGCGGGCTGCATCCTTGGCGGCAAACAGCTTCTCGTCGGAGCCGCCCTCGCGCACGTCGCGCCAAATGTCAATGTCAGGACGGTGACCTTCGGGCACCTTCCAGCTCTCTCCGGCCACTTCAATGGCCTTGGCGGCGGCCAAAAGCAACTCCTTTCGCTTCTTCTTCTGCTTGATGCCGGCCCAGCGCCTGGCCAGGGTCGCCTCATGCTCGCCCACGATGTGCTGTAACGAGTGATAGGCCTTGAAGATGCTGGCGGCCAGTCCCGCCGTCCGGCTGCGCACCTCAGACGGCTTGATGAAGTCAGGCATGGGCATGCCACCCTCCTTACCGATGTTGAGCTTCTCAAAGAGGGCCTTTTCCTCCTCCGAGAAGCCCTCGGGCTCCTGATTTTGCGGAGGTTTCTGCTCCGCGTCGGCCATGGTGATTGATGTTGGCCGGAATGTGTAGATGTATGATTTATATAAAAATAAAAATAAAATAAAAAAGCAACGAAACAGGTAACTGGCCTGCGATTTTTTGACTCCTAAGAATGATTGCAGACAAGGCTGCTTTCCCAGGTCAAAAGCCGGTGCAGGGGGTTGAAGTCACCGACAGGACACGTGTCGCAGCTTTCCTCTTCCAGCTTCGGTTAGCTTTGACAACCTCGACCAAGGGACACAGGGAGCCAATTGAACCTCAATTGATGGTCAATCGGTATCAATTGGGTAAGTTCCTACTTCTTTTTCCCACCAGCCAGCTTGTTGTCTCCAATGTCGAATTTCTAGGGACGTTGTAGTGATGGCGAACGTCGATCGCAGATCTGGCGGATAGGATGAATGGGGTTGTGTCGGACGAAAAACCACTGCCAGGTTGAGCTTGAACAACTGACCTTCCAGCTGTAGCCAGCTAAGCTAATAACAACCACAACGCTAGCTGACCTTATTACATTAGCTTTAGCTCTACTAGCAGCTTCAATGGCTGGTTTGAGGTGGTTCCCCGCAAAGCACAACAGTGGAGACTGAACCCCTTTTACCACGTAGTATCAGAAATTGCTAAGGAGTGACTTGCTCAACCTATATTTGGGCCGGCGAGTATCACGTACCTCGCCTAACAGTCCGCCCCCACTGTGGAACGAACCGCACCCCTGCATCCGCATCGGCCAGGGACCAGAAACCCTTCCTCGGATGAAGCCACATCTCAAAACGAAAAAGAAGTCTACGTCGCATCGTGCCGTGTCCCGGGACGAACCCGATTCTGGGCGCTATTCAATGAAACTAGATGGACCAACGAAGCTGGGACCTTGCCACAATCAGCTCGACTACTCACTCAGTCAGCATCCTTTCAGTGAAATAGCTTTGCTCGATCATCAATTCAATTTTATGACCATAAGCTCTAACCGAACCGGACCTATCATGATTAATATAGCTCCTTTTGACAGATACGAGGCTGTCGTCATTTTGGTTCAGTTCCAGTTTTCAAATCAATTGAATCCGTTCCCAGACGATGCTCACACTACAATATGCCGTCGCTTCCCCAAAACACCGAGTGATGCAATATCCAGCAGGAGAAAAGAGACAATTGTCCGAATGATCAAACGCATCGCTTTTGTATGTGAAAAAGAATTGAAGAATAGACCGCAAGTTTAGGGCAATTAACAAATGATAAATAAAAAAAAAGATTAAAAAAAAACAAATCACCAAAACTAAAAACCCTCGTCTCTTTCACGCAAAAGCTCCCACCGCAGCCATCAACCCCGCACCCCCAAACACGGCCAGAAAAGCCTCGGTTCGCCGCCTTCCCTGCAGGACGCGGTAGCTCTTCTCGCTCAAAAAGTCCTCGGCCAGGAGCTGGACGAGGCCGGCAAAGAGCAGGAGGCCCGCGCTGATGGCGTTCATGAAACCGACCATCAGCAGGCCGGCCTGGCTGCGCGGGTCGTACATGTTGTGCACCAGCAGCCCGATGGCCTGCCCGATGGGCGTCGTCGTGCCGTACGCCAGCACCATCAGCCACGGCCGGATGGAAGACCGCGGGAAGTGGATGGCCGCGATCCGCGACCCGAGCGCCAGGCCCTCGAACGACTGGTGGAATGATATCGCCACCAGGAACACGACAAAGGCTGGTCCCGTTGCCACTGACAGCGCCATGCCGATAAAGACGCTGTGAAAGAGGATGCCGGCTTCGAGGAGCAGGCACTGCAGCAGGAGCCGTTTTTGTTCGTCAGGCGGAGGCGCTGGTGTCTGTCCCATCATGCGTCCGTGTTGTTGCGGTGGCGGGGCTGAGGGTTGGGCGTCGTTCTCGGGGACTGGCTCGAGTTCGTCGAGATTCAGTTCTAGATCCAGGGATTCCCGGGACGAAGATGAAGAGTCGCGAGGTTGGTAGCTTCTTTCTTGTGGTTGGTGTGCATTCCCGTTCAATTGTTTCCTGTCGTTCGTAGAGGCCACGACTGGTGTAGATTCGGGGAGCGGTGAGGCGCCGGCCATGAGACCTTCCGAGGCGCCAATGTCGTCCAACATGATATTCGAAGGACGCCTTTCCCGGCGAGCGGCCAGGCCACCGCTACTGCTAGACCTGTTCATACCGTGCGTTTTGTTGCCGTCCTCCCCTTCCTCCGCATCGTCCTCGTCCCATACATGGTGATGGCTGTGACTGTGTGTCAGACCGCCGCGGGTTGTGAGGTAGGATTCGACCGAGACGACTACAAGGGCGGCCGTCATGGCCACGAGGCCAGCCATGGCCGTATATCCCTTGCTAAAAACATGTGGCAGGCAAGGGTCGGTCAAGGAGAGGAAGGCTGTCGGTAGTAGGTGCACAAAGGCGGTCGCGATGAGTACTCCGGTGCCAAAGTGTTGACAAATGAAGACTATTCTCGTTTGTCGTCGTCCGCCGCCGGATCGGTTGGTGAGAAGGGGAAATGCACAAGCTGGATCCAAGGTCGTGTTAGTCAGGCGACGATTGAGCGGGATGCCGAATGCGGAGATCCTAGCCAAGTTCAACTCACCGCATGTGCTCAGAAACAAGATCAGGCCGAGGGCAAAAACATGGAGTGCAGTGTCATAGTGTCCTCTATCTTTACTACCACACTTGGGCTTTGTGTCGACGTCATCGCGGCGTGCTAGCTCGGCGGCGAGTAGTTCGGTTGGGATTGATGTCCAGGAGAAATCTTTGGTTGGAGAAAAAGGGTCAGCGTGTGAACTAGGCTAACCACCGGGGTAAAAAGTTGACAAAGATGTAGGCATATGGATAATCCATGCAGTATTCAGCCGTACAGGAAACTGTAGAACATACCCTGTGGGACGAAGCTCGACATGGTCAAGTGCCAGCGGCAAAGGCGGTTAAAGAAATCAGGTAGAGTGGAGTGTGTTCTGGAATCAGAGTCGCCGAGAGCACGGAAGCATCGCTGTTAGGTGCACTGACGGGCCGACCGATGGGCCAACAAACTGGTGGCTGACGGGATTGACGTTGACGTAAAAGATGCGCTTGGCCCTAACTTTTGCTTTTGTTGTTAATAAGGGCGCCTAGCCCCCAGTTTGTCTATATGTATCGGAAATGGAATAGAAGAACGGATTGCCCAAAAGCCGGGTATGAGAAAGGCGCAATTAGATGTAGGAAGCGTTGTCAGGCAGATTCCCCTTTACGGTAGGGTTACCATCCGGTTGATGGTTTGCAACTGCAAGTAAAATGTTTCTGCTAAAGTTTGCTGACCAAGGGATCTGCTTGAGAAGGAGGAGATGAGATGGTACTGGCCCACTGGTCTTGGCTGCAAACGGCCATCGAGGTACAGGTGTGGGGCTGCTAACCTGTCACTTGTGCCAACATGTGGGGTCCAAGGTTTGAAGTGGAGCGAGCATTAACTGCAGGGTAGCATTAGCTGCCCGGCTCTTGCTGGTGTTTTGGCTGTTTTCAAAAGTCCAAGGAATGTAGCAGCAGAAAAGAAAGAAGACAAGAAAATCCACCTAAATACAAAAAAAAGTATATTTAAACGTAAATAAAACACTTCTTAGCAATTATACCCTAATTAAGCTACTATGATTGCTATTATTAAAGGAGCCTCAGTACTACTATTTGTATGGGAGGGGTTATCCTGCAATGCCATAGTTGTTTGTCGGAATCATGGTTTTGTAACCCCTCTTTGAAGCAGCCCCTAATATACAACCAAACCCCCCAAGTGTTATCTTCCACCAGGCCTTCTGAGCATACTTTAACATCCAAGAAAACCGGAATTTTTCACAAGAAGAACATGCACACATTGGAGTCTTGATGCAGTCTTGAGGGAAAGGATCCAATTGGGATGAAATTACGAATCTCACCAGGTCCATTGCAGGTGGGATTGCAGGCTGCCAGTGCAGGCTGCATGAGAGTTAAAAACATACAACACTGAAAAGGTTGGCTAATCACATCTCACACAGCGACAAGGTTGAGCAAAGTCCAACGAAAAGAGAGGCTTTTATTAATATATATGTGTCAATGTAGACAAAATATCCTTTTGCGTCGTCCCTAGCCTGGAAGCCAAGGGGCAGTGCCAATGAGAGAAAAAGAAGAGAAAAGGCGAGCGGGGTAATACCTCCCACAATCGATGCTGATGCTAATGGTGATGATGCTAATGCTATATGATGCCGATGCAGATGCTGATGATGATGCTGATGCCAATGCCGGTGGGTGCCCCCTCTGCTTGTCGAACAAGGTTGCAGAGTCAGGGATGAGAAAAGCCAAATGAAACTCCGGGTCTATGCCAAATAGCCGAGTGCTCGGGGGAAATGCTTCACAAGTGAAGATGAAGGATGAGGCGCAAGGGAGGGTGAGATGATCCCCTCACGAAACGAGAACCATCTAGGGACGGCCCGAGTTGCCCCAGCGCCAGGGCCCATAACCACCGCCGCCGAAGCCACCTCCGAAGCCGCCACCATAGCCGTACGGGTAGCCGCCGAACCCAAAGCCAGGACGGAAGCCGCCATATGGGTAGCCATATGGGTAGCCGTATGGGTAGCCACCGAAACCGAAGCCACCACCATAGCCGAAGCCACCGCCGTAGCCGAATCCGCCACCATAGCCGAAGGGGTAACCACCGAATCCGAAGCCAGGACGGTAGCCACCGAAGGGGTAGCCTGGGTAGCCTGGATAGCCGTAGGGGAAGCCGGGGTAGCCGGGATAGCCACCAGGGAAGCCAGGGTAGCCACCGGGGAAGCCAGGGTAACCGCCAGGGAAACCAGGGTAGCCACCAGGGAAGCCAGGGTAGCCACCGGGGAAGCCAGGGTAGCCACCAGGGAAACCAGGGTAACCGCCAGGGAATCCGGGATAACCACCACCGCCGCCGCCGCCACCGCCACCACCACCACCACCACCACCACCACCACCACCGCCACCGCCGCCGCCGCCACCACCACCACCACCACCACCGCCGTTACCACCGCCGTAAGGGTAGCCATAGGGGTAACCGTGGGGGTAGCCAGGGAAGCCAGGGTAACCGCCGGGGAATCCAGGGTAGCCGGGACCACCAGGGAATCCGGGACCGCCAGGGAAGCCGGGGTAACCGGGGTAACCGGGACCACCAGGGAAGCCGGGGCCTCCCGGGAATCCGGGGTAGCCGGGACCGCCAGGATAACCGGGACCACCAGGGAAGCCGGGGTAACCAGGGCCACCAGGATAACCGGGACCGCCGGGGAATCCAGGGTAACCGGGGCCACCAGGATAACCGGGGCCGCCCGGGAATCCAGGGTATCCGGGACCGCCAGGATAACCGGGACCACCAGGGAAGCCGGGGTAACCGGGACCGCCAGGGAAACCGGGGCCGCCAGGGAATCCAGGGTAGCCAGGGCCACCAGGATAACCGGGACCACCGGGGAATCCAGGACCGCCAGGATAACCAGGACCACCGGGATAGCCGGGACCGCCGGGATAACCAGGACCACCAGGGCAGCCGGGACCGCCGGGGCAACCAGGAAAGCCGGGACCACCAGGGAATCCGGGGCCACCGGGGTAGCCAGGGTAGCCGGGGTAGCCGGGGTAGCCGGGATAGCCAGGATAGCCAGGACCACCGGGATAACCGGGATAGCCACCACCGCCGCCGCCACCGCCGCCGCCGCCTCCGTTCGTAGCCCAGACCTTTGCGCGCTCAACGATGAACTTGGTGGCCGTGTCGAGGTTGTTGTCGGCATAGCTCAGGTGGACGCCGAGGTCGTCGCCACTGTCGCAGAACAGGTCACCGCTGGTGCAGAAGCTGACCATGCGCTCAGTCATGGGCCCGCAGGTCTGCTTGGCGTCCCTGCGCGGGAACATGCCGCCCTTTGTGGCGTTGCCCTGGTTGAAGGGGGCGTCGGCGGAGCGGGAGGGATCTCCCATCATGACGACGGCGGCGATGTTACGCGTCAGGTCCGTGGGGAGGGCGGGCATGCCCTGGGTGGCGAACTGGGCCTCTGAGGCGCCGCAGACCAGGTCGGCCGCGACGTGGGCGCCCTGGCTGTAGCCGAGGAGCACGATGCGGCTGCTGGGGCAGGCCGCCACGTAGTTGGCCACCATTTGCGACATGACCTGGACGCCGACACCCTGCGACCTGGAGTACTCGGAGAGCGAGGCTGGGTAGTCGACGGCCTCGATGCTGGAGCCGGGGATCTGGGCCATGACGTTGTCGGCGACCTTGCCGATCATCCCCATGCCGGGGCGCTCCTCACCACCGCGAGCCACGATGATGTGAACACCTTGGGCGCAGTTGACGTTGACGGGAGGCTGTTGCTGCTGGCCCTGGCCCTGGTTCTGGTTGTTGGGGGCCTGACCATTGGGGAACTGGCCATTGGGTGTCTGTCCGTTCGGGAACTGAGCGTTGGGGAACTGGCCAGTAGGGAATTGACCTGGCATCTGAGCGTTCGGGATCTGGCCGTTGGGGAATTGGGCCTCGGGAGAGGCGGCGCCAGGAGTACCAGAAGCAAGGGGGATCTTGGTAGTGGCCGAGGCAGCGGGGACGGCAGCGGGCATAGGCACGCTGGCACCAGCCGAAGGACCGGGAGCGGTGGCTGCCACATGGGCACTGATGGTGGCAGGTAGAGCCAGCAACAGTGCCGCCAGGGCGCCGGGGAGAGATCCGGCAGTTGGATGCATCTTGAAAGACGAAGTAACCGATGACCAAAGGATGTGAGAAGAAACGAGTGTTCTCAGGTACTTTGGTTGATCAGGTCAGGGGAGGTTGCCTTCGTTGGCTGTGTTGGATGATGGAGAGAGGAAAATAAGTGAGACTGAGATGGCGACGAGATAGTGTTTTATACATGATGAAGGTAGGGTCAAAATGACAATGGAAGCGTTTGATGGTGGCTCTCAGCACGAGCTGAAAGTAAAAGCAGTATGCCGGTCCGTTACTGATCCATCATCCTTCAGCAAACGCCTTGTCAGCCTACACTTTGCATGTTGATGCAACATATCAAACTCTTAACACAACAGACGAAGGCCAAGGTAGGTAGGTAGATGAGTAGCTCAACCTGGAATGGTTGCAGATGGCACGAACTGACTGCATCAACGGCCCTAACCGCTCTTGCAGGATGGCTGGCATCTGAAGAGAGTGAGTAGCAACAAAGGCCGGGGCTGGGGCGAGAAGACTGACTGACTGAGACGCAGAGTCTGTCCTCGTGGCTTTGTTGTGCTTAGATGCTTGTTGAGAGTGATGTATCGGAGTATTTTGTCCAGTGTCACGGTGAATGATACGATACACTGGTACCTGCAGACAAGCTGGGCCTGGACCATTTCAGGTGAGGTGCCCAGCCCGATCAGCAATGTAATGAGCCGACACCTGCATTGCGATGAACTAAGCCTGTGCCGTTCCTGCATCGTCTGTAGTTGCAACAACGGGACAGCCCGTTTCCCGAGGCAGGTTTGCCTTGTATTCCACTGTCTTGGACATCAGACGAAAACCTTGAAGGGCTTAGCACCTCGACATAACGGTAAAAGTAGACCCATGTACATATGCACAAACGGAATACCCGGTAGTAGAAGCAAGCAAGCTGGCTACTCAAATAAGAAATAAGGTACAACAGATCAGACAAAAACACACGGCTAGCTGTTCCCCGGCAAGCAACTTATCGGGGAGCATGCATGAATAATGGTAGATTTATATATTAAGAAACCTCACTCATCTGTGGTGCGGTCAGGGCGTTGCGACTGAAAGAACTTGAGGGAACTGCCCCCGGGTTATCAATTGGATGGACGAACGACAGACAATGAGTTTCGGGGCGATGGATTGATTTTCACTGCATGATCAGCAAGGTAAGGCAAAGTAGGTACGGAAGTGTTGGAATATATTTAGTGTGGGATATATTACTGAAGCCATGCAAGACCAGAGATGCTGTATGTAGTTGCTTGCAACAAAGAACGAAGATCTCTAACTGACGTCGATTAGGTACCTAGATTACCTTTAGCATCGTGGGGAGATTAGGCTGAGCTGAACACCGCCACACTCCCCTGCCCTGCCCCACCTTGGCTTTCAGCTGTTATCTGAAGGACGACTACGACTGTTGATCATCTATCACGTGATTTGATCACTCTCGGAAGGCACGGATAGGCTGTCTCCGGCAAAACTTAGGTACTTCGTAAAAGACCGCACAGACGGTCAGGGAGCATTGGAAAGCTCCTGCTGCTGTTGTGTACCGCCTGAGGCAAACAATGAACAAGCAAGCACCTCAATCCCAAACCCAACACCCAAAAAAAAAGTTAAAAATTTAATCTTTTCTCGCCCCCCATTCCAAATCTTCTCTGTTTACTAATAAACTCATACTCCGTACATCCTTATTAACTTAGGTTTTTACTTGCACCACTATTAGATTCCCACGCCTTTTACCAAGGGAGCCACACGAAATGTCGCTCTTCCCAGCAACATTTCGTCTAATTAGGCAATTCGTTGGGGCCTGGTGCGTTGTCGGAGTATCCCCGCTTCTTCCAGGGCCAGACCTGGGAGCTTGGGACGAAAATCCGGGCGGGCAAGTGGGCGTGAGATTGGACCCTCCAGGAGCCACGAGTTCTGGGTCGACAAGCCGGGCAAATCGCACGCTTGGTACGGTACAGTAGCTCGGTAGTTTGTTTTCTCTTACTTCATTTTGCGGGTTGAGGCTTTTTTTTTTTAAGGTCCCTTTTACCCGCATCACCAAGTTTCAATGCCCTTCAATTTCGCTGATTTGTCTCCTCCCGGCACTCGTCAGTTGTGTATCAGCGGTGCATTACTTAGAGTTCATCACCTCAGCAGGTTTTTTTTTTTCTCTCTTTTTCTCTCTTCAATTTAACTTAACCTTCGACAAGTCATCTAAGCACGTGCACCACAACACTGTTTCGGCATCACATACCAATTTCATCGAGATACTCCGCGTGCGTATTGCACACTCAATGCTGTCGCGCTATAAAATTGAGTTCACCGTGCACGTGGGCCCAATACAACTCGTGAACAAACTCACACAAGTCATGCTAGTACAAACCTCAAATTCAAATTCCATTTGCCGGTACTGCAATTGCGGTGGTTGACCTTGACTTTCTTTTTCTTTTTTGCAAAAAAAAAAAAAAAAAAAGCTAAGCTCGTTTCTTTCCCCTTTCATAGCAAAGCCTGCTTAATGTACCAAGTATTATTGGTATTTGTGCCAAATACCGGGGTAAACACAGTGAATGGGAAAGTTTGGATGACACTCATTGGTACTGGAGCCTGCTAGCAGTGAGATTCCCCTGCCAAGACCTTTATTCATATGGTGTCCACCGTCCGCCAAAGGGAAAAGGCAGGCCAGGCCTGGATCAGGGTCGCACCCGTAGAATCATACTCTCGGTTCCTGGTCAGCGGTCGTAAATTCGGACGTTACACGCTGAATATGCCAGCTACACTGATACTGCTGTTAGGTGGTACCAGACTAGGCGAATGGACGCGAGATGGGGATGGCATCATCCATATGAAACTAAATCAATTACAACAGGATTATACTCGGATCTGTCGACCACGTATGGGATGTATTGTCGCCTCTTACCGACTTTAGGTTCCAAGAACTAGACCAGCCCTCTGATACCATCTCGATGGTTCTTGTGCAAGCTGCCATGAACAAACAGCCTCGACAGCCTAGACTCTTTTGTCCTGCAGGTACGTGCTGTGATTTGTTTTCTGCAATGGATAAGTGGGCAGCGGGTTCTTGGAAATCCCGCTGAGCCGACGAGTCAGAGGCGAATAAAATCGAAGGATTCTTGAACCACCTCCGACCCTGCAAGGGGCACTTGAGGAGCCATGCCAGGTACCCGTACGGGTAAAGCTTGCAAAACCGCTCAAGTGGAGACACGGAAGAATAACCGAGTGCGGATTGGATAGGAGCAAGAAGAAAAAAGAAACTCCCTGCATGCTGCAGAAAGGCGAAGCAAGGAAAGCTGCAGCGACAATGAAGAGAAGGAAAAAAAAAAAAAAAAAAAAAAAAAAAAAAAAAAAAAAAAAAAAAAGAAAGCCAAGCATCTCAGTTAAATCGCAACAGAAAATAGCAAAGGACTACAAACGTTGACCGTTAAAGCTTGGCACAAAAGCCACTTCACAACGCAAATGGAGCGAGATCCCATCAGGCCATTGAGGATTACAGTACGTATGATCATGGCTAGGTAGGTACCTCTACCTGGTAGTCTGTCTACAGGTAGGTACCTAGTTTGTCGTGTTCCTCAGTGGCAATTATTGCCTGTGTAATTTGTACCTTGGTACTAACTTGAAGCGCCCCAAGCTCCCCCTTTGCAAGGTCCCTCGTATCATTCAGAGGGAGATTTCGGCACCACTTTTCATAACCAGGCTCTCTGGCCGACCAAAGAGGCAAAGCAAAAAAAAGCAAGCAGCCAAACAGATTGGGTGCGCACGCACTCTCGGACCACTTTACCAGGAACAAACAAACACCTTCTTCCCCACTCGGAGAGGTGGGCCAGGGTGGGATATGAGATGGGGCAGATATCTTGATGATATCAACGGCGGATCAAGGTTTGCAGTTCCCGGGCGCCGCAAAGGTCGCATTCGCCCTTAGGTGCAGATGGAGATGGAGTATAAGGCCGTCCACACCCTCTTTCTTCCACAATGTCCCGGCCCGTCCAGGTCTTCTTTTTTCCTCTCCACCGACACGGCTTAGTACAGTTCAGTCTCTACATTCGCTTCTCGGCTTGCTTCACAGTCCATACCTCACTCTTTCGGTACGGTCTGTAGACAGCTTGTTCCCATTCAGACTGGAACTGCTTGTTGGAATATAATATTTATTACACCAAAAGTCGTTCCTTAAGAAGACCCCGACGGAAGCAAATACACAAGATGCGTTCCGCCATTGTCCTCGCGGGCACTGCCGCCCTTGTGGCCGCCCACCCCAAGACCAACGGCACCTGCACCGCCGACGCCTGCTACCTCGACGTCATCAACCCCAAGTACGGTGCGGGAGTTGCCGTTAGCCTGTGCAAGAACCTCCTGGGCCCCAACCCCTCAGGACTGCCCGCCGTCTGGTGTGACGCCTGCCAAACCGATGCTGCCCGTATCTCCTCGGCTTGCTCTTGCGTCATGTACTCTGCCACTCAGACCGCATCGTCTACCTCGGCTGCCGTGACCCTGCCCCCGGTCTCTGCGACCGTCACCAGTGCCAGCGCCGCAGCCACAACCACCGCTGCTGGCGGAGATGAGGACGAGGACTGCGATGACGAGGAGTCTGGCACCACGGCCGTTTCTCCTGCCACCTCGGCCACTGGCAGCACTATTACCGCCACTGGTCCCGTCGTCACTGGCCCGGCTACTACTGGTTTCTTTAACTCGACCACCACCGGCTTTTTCAACTCGACCAAGACCAGCTCGGGCGCTGTGCCCACCACCACCGACGACGAGAACTGCGATGAGGACGAGTCCACCACCTCGGCCATTGGCAGCATTACTACCGCCACTGGCCCCGTCGTCACTGGCCCGGCTACTACTGGTTTCTTTAACTTGACCACCACCGGCTTTTTTAACTCGACCAAGACCCGCTCGGGTGCTATCCCTACCGGCACTGATGATGAGGCCTGTGATGAGGAAGAATCTAGCACTTCGGCTACTGGCAACACTGCTACCGCCACTGGCCCTGTCGCCACTGGTCCGGCCACTACCGGTTTCTTCAACTCGACCATCGGCTTCCCCAACGCCACCATCAGCGTTTCTCGTCCCCCGGTCGCCGTCACCACCAAGACCAGTTCGGGCGCTCTTCCTACCGGCACTGATGATGAGGCCTGCGATGAGGAGGAGTCTAGCACCACGGCCGTTTCTCCTGCCACCTCGGCCACTGGCAGCACTGCTACCGGCACTGGCCCCGTTGCCACTGGTCCTGCCACCACCGGTTTCTCCAACTCGACCATCAGCTTCCCCAACGCCACCATGAGCCTCTCGCGTCCCCCGGTCGCCGTCACCACCTCCTCGGTGCAGATGACCACCTCGACCGTCTACACGACCGCCATCCACACCGTCACCGCTTGCCCTCCCACGGTTACCAACTGCCCTGTCAGGGACCAGATCACCACCGTCGTGACCTCGGTCGTCGCTGCCTACACCACCGTCTGCCCCGTCACCGAGGCCGGCTCTAAACCCACTGGTCCCGCCGGTGGTAACGTTCCCGTCCCTACCAGCCCTGCCGGCGGTGCCCAGCCTTCTGGCCCTGCTGGTGGCTCTCAGCCTTCCGGTGGTGTCCACCCCTCTGGCCCTGCTGGCGGTGCCCAGTCCACCGGTCCTGCTGGTGGTAACGTCCCCGTGCCCTCTGGTACCGCCGGCGGCTCTCAGCCTTCTGGTGGCGCCCAGCCTTCTGGTCCTGCTGGAGGTGCCCAGTCCACCGGCCCTGCTGGCGGCAACGTTCCCTCGGTGACCCCCTCGGCTGGTCTGACCACCTCCACTGGCACCATCACCGCCACCTCGACCCGCTACACCACCAAGACCCGCACCCTGACCAAGTGCAAGAGCGGCACCGTCAACTGCCCTGCCGAGGACCAGACCACCTCGCTTGTCACCGAGACCTATGCCGTCTCGGTCACCCCCGTTCCCGCCAAGCCCACCACCGTCGCCCCGGTCGTCTCTAAGCCTCCCTTCGCTGCCGGCAACGGCACCTTCCCCTCCGGCGCCAGCTCTATCGTGAGCCCCGTCCCCGTCGGCACCGGCTCTGGCGCCAACCCCGCCCCCGTCGCGTCCGGCACCCCCTCGGTCCCCAACCCCATCAACAACGCCGCCCCTTCGGCCAGCGTCCCCCAGTCCAACACCCCGGGCAGCAACGGCACTGTCCCCGTCACCCCCAGCCAGCCCTCGGCTGCGCCGTCGTCGGCCACCAGCCAGACTCCCGCTGGCACCTCGCCCTCGGTGCCCGTCTCCACCGCCGGTGCCAGCCACGTCGTCGGTGCCGGATTCGGCATGGCCGTCGCCGCCGCCTTTGCCGTCTTCTTCCTGTAAAATCAAATCAGGGGAATCAATCTGTTTGCACATTTGTCTTGAGTACTCTTAAGCCCTTTTTTGTGGGGTATTTAAGAGGAAAATCAACGACAAAATGTAGAGTGCTAAAGAAGAAGTGACATACACTTTGACAAGACACCACAAACTGACTTTCCTTTGTTCGTTTTTTTTTAACTGGTTGAGCACAAAACCTGGCTTCTTTTTTTTCTGCTTTTATAGTTTATGAATCATAAAATGTGATAGAATACGGATATTCTTGGCTTAGTCTGGGGATCCTGATATTTTAGGGGTTGCCCTGGTGTACACATTTAATTCTAATTCGTTGTACATATTAATCGGCTGCGAAATTTGTTCCTCACCATACAGAATCGTCTCACTGTTGGTCGTGACACATCATGTTTTTATTGCCATTTCTCGTCCCCTCTTTTCTTCTCCGCCTCGACTGTCCCACCGGCCTGCAGCAAGCTAAGCAAAAACTCCGACCGTCCAGTGATGCTATATAGCAACTTTACTTTGCTGGCAGGCAGGAACCCATCCAATGCTGCCCAGATACGGCTCGCTCATCCGACCGTCCAACCACGGCATACCCCACCATCTGGCAACGGGAGCGTACGCCAGTGCCTACTCGCCCTTACTTAACCTTGGGAGTTCGGCACCCGCCGTCGCCACGCCGGTGCTCGCAAAAAAGTACGACATCATGGGGATGCCGCTCTTGCTGGCGGGATCGATGAACGTGGCTGCGAACCCGACTGGTAGAGTTTGCAGGCCTCACACCTTGGTGAATGGCCACCCCGGCTAGCCACAGAGGACTGCGCTCCAGTGATGCCTGCCGTCCAGGTGCTCAGCGCAGTCATCGTCGACGCCTGCGCCGTGGTGGAGGAGCCGAACAAATCACTTGGAGTAGGATGCAGGCGCCGTCGAAATGGATCCCGTAGGCCGCCGTGTGCAGAGCCACAGTGTCGCGGGTGTAGATGGTCATGGGCGGGGGGGTAGTTTCGCTCTGTAGTGATTCCACAGTTGCTGCTCCTCCACAAACCTCCCTTAAACTCCGTCTCCCACCCTGCCCCATCCATTCTGCTCAACAAAATACCCAAGCCCCGTCTACATCAGCTGCTCACGACACAGCGCGCCAAACTCCTTGGAATCCCCTTCTTCCCCGCCACCGCATGCTCCCTCATCTCCCTCTCCTGTCTCTCAAGCCTGTAGGCCAGCTCGGCCTGACCCCTGTCGATGCCCCTTAGCCCTACACATGGTCCGCCTGGATGCCTCAACGCTGATCCTGGTGATATGCCCTTTGACACGACTACTTTCCGCCGACAGCCGCGCGATCCTCCTCCTCCAACCCCTCGATCAGGCCCACCGCGGTGTCGGACCTGTCGATCAAGTTGGCGTTGAAAGAAATTCAGGAGTTGCTTGCCGGTGCCTCTCGCCAACCTATTCCATGACGCCAACCCCCCCAGGAACAGGAACACGTGGGGCGTACAGTTTGACCACGAGCTTTGCGCGTCTCATCCGTCCCAAACAGTTCCAGATCGGGCTTGACGTCAGCGATGGCGTCGTTGATGCGGCAGAACGAGTCGGCCAGGCCCTGGGCGACGTGCGCATGGTTGACGCTGGCCGAGTTGAGTTCGAGTCATCGTTTATTACATGCCCAGGTTACAGGGTCAGCCAGGACTGAGATCGAGACGAACGTTGCGATTCGAGTCCCTGGACCTGCCGCCGGCTCTTGACTCCGACACGAGAGAGTGAACTTTGGATTGCAGATCACTTTATCCAAGATTCCAAGATGGAGACGTTGCTCAACCTAATGGATTGTCTCGTTCCAATTGTCTTCAACCACTTGGAATCACTTGGAATCACTTGTATCATACTGATAGATACCCCAGCACTCATCAAGAGGGGACCAAACTGTATATCATAGTATCATAGCATATTTTCTTGTGCCCGAGGAATACCTGCCCCTGTGTTCAGAACGCCGAGAAAAGGGTAGGTAAGGGGTGGCTTGATCTTCCCACTGTACACAGTCCGGTTATTGACAGAAAAATTACGGCGGACAATATATCTGCAGAGTCTAAAAAGTACTGTGAGATGAGGGAGAATCATTCGAGCTGATCACAAACATTAAACAAAGTGCGTAGCCCACTACGTAAAACGACCCTTGATGGTCCCAACATCAAGCGACACCATGCATCTCAATATCAACACCCATGAGTACATTGTTGGCAAGGGAAATTCGGGAGTTGCAGTCGAATGGGCCTCTCTCGACTCAAAAGCTATGTCCAAGATTTGCACCCTGGCAACGAGGCATAGCTTGCTTTGAGACGCCCGGAGAGAATTGATAGTCACAATGGGAGTAGGATATGAGAAGGGTTAAGATCACCGCGTACAGTATTCACATGTTGAGGATGCAATTTCACAGGAACACACAGGGAGGAAGATGCCTGCCAAAGAAGCTGTTTTACTTGATGCGGGGAAAGACGGCGGTCATTCCTATTTTGAGAGAGCAATGCATGTCAAATGTTGTTGTTGGTTAGTAGTTACCAGGAGGAACACAACCAATCAACACGGTTGTCACGGAGCAGGTGTGATGATGATACCAAGCCGACAACAATACCAACAGATTGACAGGGGTTCGAGGTGACAGCGACGATTACTGTTGCAAGAGTAAAAAAAAAAAAAAAAAAAAAAGGGATGAGAAAACACACCTCGCTGTGGCCTCAATTTTATGACAAAAGACATCCCATCCGTAGAGACTATTAGTGATCATGCGAATAGCAATGATAAAAAGTGACCCGCCCAAAGTCTACACATGCCCAAAGAAACAGAGTCGCAACTCTCAAGTAGCTGCGAATAACATCCCTACAGTCGGGTCGCCATTGGACTTGACCTTACCATATGTACATGCCAACAAAAAAAAATGTCAGCAAACACAGTCACAACCATCATCATGTCCGGCTCCACCGCCGATGAGAGTTTTAGTCCTAGCTTGTTCACGATCATTCGAGACCAAACCCACAAACTCACAGCAATCAACATCACCGTACTCACCACCGCTGTACTCATCCTCACTACAACCCTCCTCCTCCACCACCTCGCCTCCCGCAACCCAATCCTCGACGCACACGAACCCCCCGAGATCCAACCCAGAATCCCCTACCTCGGCCACTTACTCGGAGCAATAACCAGCCACACGGCCTACGCCCACCGCATCTGGACCGCGCACCCTACCAAACCTGTCGTGACGTTCTTCCTCGGACCCATAAAATGTTACGCAATATTCCATCCAAACCTTCAACACACCATCATCCGATCCCGCGCCGTCAAGTACGACGAGTACCCGCCGGCCGCCGTCCCCGCCGGCTTCGGCGTCGATCCGCGCGTCATGGCCGTGCTCAACCGACCAGAATTCTCAGGACGGTACATGCACGAGGCGAGCAGCATGCTAGGCGGCGCCACGATGCGCAGCATGGAGAAGCGCGCGTTTGCCTATCTCGCATCCCAGCTCAACAACCTACCCCACACAACCACCACTGCCGAAAGCCTGTACACCTGGCTGCGTGACACGATGAGCATGGCAACCGCAGAGGCCCTGTTCGGCGCGCGCAACCCGTACCGCACCCGCGCCGACGGCGACGAGATGAGCCTGATACGAGACCAGTGGACGTTTGAAGGCAGCCTCGGCAGGCTGCTGCTGTCGCCAACCTCTGCTGTGGCACGGGCGCTGGCGCCGGCAGGCTGTCGGGCCAGGGACAGGGTGCACGCGGCGCTGGTGGGCTACTACGCGGCGGGGGACGAGGTGCACGGCGCGGCGGAAATGGTGCAGAGGCGGGCTGGCATGCTCAGGGAGGCTGGGCTGAGCGCGGCCGAGTTTGGCCCGCACGAGATCACGGCCATGCACGGCGCGACCAGCAACACCATCCCGTCGCTGTTTTGGACCGTGGCCAACGTCTACCTCCGGCCGGGGCTGTTGGAGGAGTTGAGGGTAGAGTTGGAAGGGGTGGTTGAGGTGTTGGAGCAGGATGCAGTCGAAAGCAAAAAGCGTGTTCGCATCAAGACTGCCGATCTGGAATCCAGCTGCCCACTCCTGGCAAACTGCGTCCGCGAGGCGCTGAGGCTGTCGAGCCAGTGGATAGGCTGGCGATCGACACACGCAAATATTGAGATTCCCGCGGACCGGAGCCCCGACGGGAGGCCATATCTGCTCAAGAAGGGCGTGCAGGTCATTATGCCGGCCGGAATCACACATCGGGCACCGTCGTTCTGGTCAACGGCAACAGCAGAAGAACCCGAGTCGTCCAAGCACGGCAGGGACAGTGGCGGCGTGGAAGACTTCAATCCGCATCGGTTCACAGCGCAGTCCAAACACAAGATAAAATCGACAAAAGGGGGGCTAGGGTATATGCCCTTTGGGGGTGGGCCGTACCTCTGTCCTGGGCGTAATTTTGCAAACGACGAGATTTTGGGTTTTGTTTCTGCGCTGGTTCTGGGGTTTGACATCGTGGGGTTGAGACAAGACAAAGTCAAAATGAGACCGGCGAGGATTTTTGAGGTGAGTGCGAAGCCAGCCAAGGGAGGCGATGGTGGCAGGGTAGAGATACAAAGAAGACGCGACTGGGAGCATGTGCATTTTGAGTTTGTATTTGTCGAATAGTTGCTTCCACTGAGACTGTATATTTTGGGAGAATTGGTTCACATTGAGCAACCTTTTACGCAAACCTATTGGTGACAGTCGTCAATTTGTGTCATCTTCTAGATGCAAAAGTTTGGAGCTAATGCGCACTCATCGTCCGGCAGAACAACATGGAATTACGCATTAGCTAATCTGGGCGAAAATGAATCGAAATACCTTAGACTCTTGCCTGTGAATCCGCCAAGAGTAGCTATCTCGTGTATTTTTGGGTGGCCAAACAAAAGTGATACTTTGCTATGAAACCATTTGTTATAACTGATAAGGCTAAAAATAAACCAAATTTGGTTTCAATTTTTACTTTCGCGATTATTATTACTTAGAAACCAAAACTGTCGATGATTTTGTTTCACTTGCTGAAACCTAGTATGTAGGTATACACGTCCTTTTTGCTATTCTTTTATAAATAAAAGGCTGGTAGTATTTCCATTCCTCGTCAAATACATTTCATTCTCGTCTTCAATTCTAACAAACCTCATTTTATTCTCGTCATCAATTATAACAAACCTCATTTAGTTCTCTCAAAATGCAGTTCTCCATCGGTATCATCTTGTCAACTTTGGCTTTATTTCCCACTGTTTTCGCTGAGGTTCGTTGTTTTTATTAATACTGCAAAATTCACTTTTATTAATTGTTTTAACACATTTTGTTGTAGAGTACGACCTGCAAGTGTACTGGCGACACGAACAACCAGGACAAAGTCAATTTGATTGTGGAGGAATGTTGCCGTGGTACAACATTTTCATCCGGTGTTTTGTCGGGAGTTGCCGCCAACGGAGTTTGCGACTATTCCGCAAATGCCGCGTTCAAGAATCTCAGCGTAAGTCTATGGGCCAAAAGAATCCCTACAAAATATCACCGAGTTTTGGTATGTAATTGAACTAAAGCTAATTCAAATCACCAGATTGTCGATGCTATTAAAGGATTCGACTCTTGCTGTCGTTCAACCCAAGTACAAAACGTGAATTATGCCCAAGGAGGCCAGTGCACCAGGACGACTTAATGTCAATGGCCGGCGTGCCTTGGGCAGTTTACAGTACCTCCCCGCCAAGGGGCTGGGCCAGAGAGGAAGGCGCTGTAGTGGAGCTCAACGCCGAGGATTGTCACGTTGTTTACGTACAAATAGGGTAGATTTTGTCCCAGCCTAGCCTCAATTATTTTCCTTTCCGTTACAAACCGTCTTTTTTTCGCCCAAGATTATTGTAGCAGTGCGGTTCGAGGCGAGGGAGCCAAGGGGAATGAAACGGGGGAAAACAGCGCACCCCGAATCATGCTTTTCTCGGCGGGCCTTTGGAAACTCAAATGTCCGCTAGGGTTATTTTATTCTTCTCGAAGACGTATTACCAAACAACCCCCGAAACGTTTAACGAAACGAAAAACTAAAGAAACCACGTATCCGATTGGGAATATTTGCTAATATAAAGACAATTCAGATCTTGCTGGAGTAGAGGAGCGCAGAGGGTCCGATACATAATAATAAAAGTGGAAAAGGGGGAGGGAAACAGTACGCAACAGGCGACGAAACGGCAGTGTGGTAATTGCGGTAAAACAGGACACAATGCACGCATATGTCGTGAGGATGAAGAAATGTCCAATGGTTACTTCTGTTGCTGTAAAGAAAAACCATACAAAAACAAACCCACCCAGACTAATGGCTCTTGAAATATCTGGCATCAGTGGCCACAACAGGCTCGAAAAGTATTTCTGATATGGAAATAATACCTGTTTATGCAGAAAACGTGTACACACCTACCTACAGTCGTGAAGCATTACAAAAATGTGAGACTCGGAGGACATCCTCATCGGTTTCTCGTTTCCGCCCTTGCCGTCGGCCTCATCGTTCTTGCATTGTTATTCCTGGCACGCCAAAAGACAATCGCCGGTCGTGTTAGTGTTATTACCTTGTCTCGCTTGGAGTCGGGTTGCTTAGCTTTGCAATTACAGGTGTTTGCCAATAACACCCTAGACTTCAAATCGCTCAACAGCCTAACCTAGCAGGTCACAGCTAGGTAATGTAGACACTGACAAAAAGTTAGAAAAGAAAGCTGGCAGTAGGTAAACCAAAATTGCGCGTAAACAGTTTTCCCAATTTTTGTCAACTGCTGCCAATTCACACAGAAACGGTGCACGACCGCCGGCTGAGCCCATGCGGTGATAGATTGTGGCAAAATGAGCGTGCTGATTTTTTTTCTTTTTTTTTTCGTCTTTTTTTATGAACAGAATAAAAAAAATTCAAAATAATAAAAAGAAAACAGCGTTGTCTTTTCAGGTTAAGACACTGTGCGACGGACTTTGCTACCACGGGAGCGGCGTGTACCCGAGTCCGGAGTAGGAGGGGAAAAGAAATTGCTCGTTTTTTTGCGCCAACCGGATCGCCGTTTCCCGTCTTCCATGTCGCTGTCGGAGCTGCTGTCGGAGGAGATGTCGAAATCGCAATCTTTGATATCTTTTTCGTTGCCAACCTGCTTCTTCGAGTTCTGAACGCTGCAACTAACATACTCGAACTTGTTGCAATTTCCAGTCCTTATGTTAATTTCATTCTTGATGCACTCTGATGAGATCTGCTCCTCATAAATCTTGGTCTTGCCAGGCCGTCCCTGGACGAAGATGCCGGACGCCAGGGAAAGAAGCATGATGAAGCTGGGACAACGCATCTTGATGATAGTAATAAAGCACTGAGGAGAAGGATATATAAAATTTGTCAGTATGCAGCAAAACCACAAGATTTTCTGTTTGTCAATAAAACATGAGGTGTCCTGAAAAGGCTGGCATATGCGGAAAGATAGTCAAGTACTATTTGAAAGCTCCTTTTGTATAATAAAGGGCTTAAATCATCATCCACATGCGGGATTGAGATTGCATTGTTTTAATAGCTTGGTGAGCATAGTTTACATATCTGCGGTATAAAGTTCACCCAAAAATAAATCAAGTCTCTATGTCAGGCAATTTCCCTTGCATTACAGTCAAGCCCGGGTTATTTCTGTCGCTACGGTGCCCTTGCTTGTCTACCCTCTTCTCTACATGAAAAGCTTGATTGCAAGTAGACACCGAGGTAGAGAGAGTAGCATAAGTGAGACACCAGCGATAACCCTGTACAGCCCAATCGGCGAGAAGATTGTGCAACAAGTCTCGACAAGCCAACCTCAGTGAGGTTTTGATTCCGCGCTGCTTTCCTCAATCTTTAACGAACAACCTCGAGCGCAACAAGCAATTTTGCGTACTGGTTATGCCAGGCAGGTGAATTATAACAGAAGAGTGGTGCTGATTTGTTTAAGACTCAGAAAAAATTACGGTTTGAATGTGAGGCTATTCCATTGCTAATCAGTACGTACCGACCCCGGCCTTTGACTCTAAGGCCTTTTGTAGGGCTTTCCCCCCCTCGCCTTTACGTCTTGTATGCAACCGCTTCCCCTGCAAAATTACGGTCGAGGACATTGCCGATTGCAGCCCACATTAGCCTAGGGCTGAGCATGATCACTTCCCGGCTTGGAAATATGCAACACGCGATTAGGAATGAATTTATGCCGGCGTTGCCGTTATTAAAAGCCGGTCCCTCCAGCCCGCTTGCACAAGGGCGTCGAAGGACACAGTGAAAGCCACGACGAAGATAAATCAGCAGTTCTCGATTATGAAACGAAGTGAGAGGTGGGGCCCTTTTCAGATGGTCGTGTATAGAATACAATGAAGCTGAAACTGGGTTTGCTATCAAAATGGGAGCAGTTGACCACACAAAGTATTCATTTCCTTGACGGAAAACTTAATGCATTTTTATTTTCGATTTTCTTTCTCTTTTCTTCCAAGAATGGCCGAACTAGTCAGACTAGTCTCGACCTAGTAACCTGTTAGGTTGTCGACTTGAAACTAACTTGAACTTGGCGGTGAACTTCATTATCCGGCATTTCATTGCCAATGGCGAGCACATAAACAACAAACCGGGTACTCTCCAAAACTAGCGGCTCGGTTTGTGCCTTTTTACTCTACAAAAGTTCAAACAGGAAAATAACGTAAACAGTTTCTTCTTCATTGAGTGAGAGGAAATGCCTCGGCGCCTGCGGACCCAGCGCACGGCAGCAGCATAACACTTCCGTATCTAGTCTTCTCCGGGCGGGCTCCAGTATCAACAATTCAAAATCATCAAGAAAACGATCTGAAGTGGCTGAAGCAGCAATCCTCACCAGCGAGCAGTACGGTGAAGAAGTCATCGACGTGGGCGCCAATCCAATGGCACTACACTCATTGTAGTCCAACCAAAAATGTCCTGGGGGAGCTTGCAAAGATCCCGGAGCAAATTCCACGCCTTCTCGTGGGCTTTGAGACATATCCTTGCCCTACAGATGCCATTATCGCATGGCACGGTCAAAGACACGCTGGAAACGTTGTGCATGAAGCAGCCGGGCCAGCAAATCATTCCTACGGCTGGTCTTGCTTTTACGGGCTGGCGACCTTTGATTGGGGTCGCACCACTTCCCAAGAGGTTCATCGTGTGACCGCCTTTCAACAATATCAACGTCATTCCGCTTGCCATCCACAAGATCGACACTGGGCCATTCTGCCTTGGTCTACCCCCGAATTCGTTCGAATCGAGCCGTGCTCGGAACAAACTTCTCAATGAAGTTTACTTTAGACCAGACGGCCCCCTTTGCCCTTTTTTTGCCGGGAGCATATCCGGATATGAAATGTCCCCAGCGCCACCGATACTCCGTCCCCCGGCAAAGGCCTGGAAAATATTGCATCATACTCTCACGTCATATTGCAGCTCTGCTGGCCCAGCCTCGAATACCCTCGATCTGACCTCCCGGAAGAAGTCAATTCCGTCGACTGTTTGACACGCAAGCCAATCGTTCCTGACAACAAATAGCCGAAATAGCTTTAGAACATTGTCACGCCAGAAAACCGGAAGCAGTCGCAGGAAAACGATTATAGGTGTGGCACAACGCATTATAGCCGTGGATTACACCGACCTGTGAACCATGTCCTTAGCATTTCCACAATCCGCATGCATATTCTCTGAGAAATCACGTCTAGGGGATAAAGTTATCTTCAATCGGCTCAAGAATCTCAGGCCTGATTGGATAGCTCAGAACTGCACCAATGACTCTTCGGCGGCAGCTCCACTTGCTACGTGCAAGGACGCGATAGGCTGTAAGCCGCTAATATGTATGATATACAAAATGTATTTGCAGAGTATATAGACTACTCGTGTATTAGCCCCTACCTACAAGTATGAGGAGAAGCAATGTCAATGACCACTTTCCAGCCACAAGTGACAATATTTAGTTTTGTTTTTCTCATGAGTTTTTGTAAGTTTTACTTTGAGATTATTTATATAGCTATCATTGTACTATTTAAAAATGCATTAATACTATTGAACATACGCCGCACCCGTGGACCTGCGGGCCTGCGGACAAGGCCAGTCTGAATAGATGTTCAGGCTTTGGCAGGCCTTATTTAGCAATTTCCAACTGTCGAGACTTTCACTCCCAGCCACAACAGTGAAAAAAATTGAAAACCCCAAGAGGATGCATTGTTCTGCAACTGCCAGCCCTAAATCCTGTTGCGATCCGTACAGAATAAGAGTCCTAGCTCCGTATTGAATTCCTAGGCGTGAAAATATATCAAATAGGTCCATACTATTGATAGTCATATGCAAAGGCAAGCGGGAGAATCCACCGGCGTCCTTTATTGCGCCTTGACCCTCCACACCGCCTGTCCGACTCGCCGGGAGTCGGTTCGATTCAAGGTTTACCGAGGTCCAGCGACGCATATCCTCCGAACATCTTACAAGCATCGCTGTATTGATCGCCGTCGAGCTTGCTCCCTTTGGATTTGCAAACTTCCTTGTATTGGTGATCTCCGTCGTATCCGCAATCGTCGCATTGTCCTTTGGCTTTTACATAGTCGCAGGCGGATCGTGTGGCATTCGCGTTGACTATACCCCCATCCGGGCCAAATATGCCGAAAGTTTCCGAGGAAAGACAAGTAAGATATTCATGTTTTTTGGCTGTTGTAAGGGCGAGCCCCGAGGCTAAAACCATAAGGATGGCAGGGATTGAAATTTGCATGGCGAAAATCGTATGTTGTATGGAAAATAAATTTAGTGACAGAATGAATTCGAATAAAAGAGCAGGGTTGGTTGGTCGGTAGGTAGATAAAAGAAGGAATCGAACAAGTAAAGAAATGAAGGTAAAAAGTTTAGATGATTTGCATGTAGACGTGGTCTTGAAAGTTGAGATGATGAGAACACAATTAAAGTTGAAGTATAGGAATTCGAGTCCTGGACTACCTTAATATACAAATGTGAAAAGGGGAATACGAGAGTCAAATCAACGTCGAGTCAGAAATAATATTCAATTTAATTGAAGGACTAAAGAAATTGGTGAAACTGGGGTATTTCTTGATTTAATTGGTTTGATTGACAGAATAACGCGTTGAATTGTCAACATGCTCGTCTTTCAAATGATGTACCCCTAGGCGTTTTATGTTGTTATCCGTGTATCCTTTAAAACCTTCCACGTGTCACTTTCAATCATATAAATAAAATTGTTATTTATGGAAATATGAATAATGAGAAGCCTTACCCATTTACCGCGGTGCTTACATAGGTTTAGCGGCCCGGACTAACCGCATCGGATGCGCTAAATAATATCAAGGATATCGTGGTCTTTTATAAAGTGTCAAAAGTCAACTGTGGCTTGAATGTTACTTAACGAATGCAACCGGCGTTCCCTTGGGTAAATTCACAACATTCCTCGAACATTTGGCCTTTTCTGGAAGCCTTTGAAAGCTAGGCCATCCTTATCTCGCACCTCACTTTTTGCGGTGGTTAGGCGAGTCGCTTCCTTCTGCGTAAGGGGCTGTGCATGATTATCAGTTTTGTGTATTCAAGTTTAAAGGGGGAGGAAGTCACTGTAACCACTACGTAAGTTTTTAGATGTACGACTGCCCAAAACCACAGGTTTCAGATCTCTTCTTGCCCCAACACGCAGGTCAACTACCAAACCCATTCGCCAGTCTTGAGCAGATTTTTACCTTGGTACCCAACTATTGGTGAGGTTTGACGTCAATATGTACATGAGCAGAGTGAGAAGTAGGTGTCCACCATGGTGACTAAAAGCTGAAGGGAACTCAAACATATAAACCCATTGAAGGGATAAGACTTAACCAAACACATCAATAAATTATCACCTCAGAGTCACGTAAGTTCAAGAAGGAACAGAGCAGTGAGTTTAACTCAAAAGAAAGGAATTAAGCCTCCAAGCTCCCAGATCAAACGGATGACAGTGTTCTGAACTCGGCGTTTTCTTGTGGTTAGGAATATACAAATTTTCCAAAACACAAATCCCGCATTGGAAATTGCCCGAGCTTATAACAAATTTCTGAATCTGTCTGTCTGTTCATAATTATATGCATTTGCGTATGCATTACTTATCGATAATCGACAGGGGGTTAGGTCCCTATAAAAGGGCCAATCTTCGTTGTAAAACCCTACTTTGTAACCTTTACCACTTCAATCAACAGAATAGGAAGCAATCAATACAATTGATTCGTTGGTTCACAAGCCAGTCGAACGGGGCTATGGGCACCCTTAATCCTATCAACAGGATCTCCTAACTCGATGCAAATCGGATTAACAGTTGCGCCACCACCATTTCACTACACGGGTACCTTAAAGGCATGCTGGTAATATATATCATGATGATGACTTTTGGGTATTAGGCAAAAAAGAACGAGAAGAAACAAGTCACCTTCTCACATATCGAGTCAAATTAAAGTCGAGTGTCCAGAACCATGCAGCAACTCCAACATGCGTCAGGTACATCTCTTTGAAAGGCGGAGAGTGGAACACTCCATAGTGACAACCCCTGGAATCATAGCAACAATTGGGCACTCCGGTAAGCACGGCGGTGACCGAACGGGTAGGGCGGCTATCTACTACAATCTACACGGGAGCCGGAGAGAACTCATTTTTAATTCCCCACATAGGTACGGGTGTACATGGCAAGCGTACGGCAGTTATCCATTAGAGATGACTAATCATTCACCTTCTGAATATGCACTTGGGACTTTACACTTGTACACTGGAGTTAGAAGATAGGCTTGGCTCCAGAAAAGATGACATTTGCCATCAAGGATACTGTGTTATTGTTGCACTTTTGCAATCTCACCGAGCGGCCGACAGAAGAAAAGAGGAGTTTGTTCCACAACAATATCTACTTGGCGACGCACTCACCGCTCTGCGGTCGACAACTTATTGGTTTAGCTTGATATTGCGTGATTGCAACACCCAGATCTTGGTAGGAGACTTGGACTGTGATTGGAAGGACCACATGCCTGGATGGAGCCAGTTATGATGGAACACAAAATGGTTAATGACAAGGATGGGTAAAGGAATCTATACTGTGGATCTGACTTGTCACGTGCCTATAGCCATCTGCAAATATGCAAATATGCAAATAGGGAAACTGGAATAGAGCCAAAATTGAGGCAGGACAGACAAACCGACCACTGGAGGCTGATTTTACAGTAGCAAGGGAAGGAGCTAGGATGGACCAGGGTAGAGAAGCATCCACGCACTACACGGCCGGATCCGAGGAGTGGCTTAGAATTAACCATCAAGCCATAACGAAGGTTGGTTTTCAAGTAGCTTGAGCGGCAAACCCTTGTCCTGCTGTGGGAATCAGCGTGTTACATATCTTGGCGTTTTCAGTTTCATGGAAACAAAGAGAATCAAGAGACGAAATGATAACAAATCATTTTTTGTTCTTATCGTCTCCGCGGCGGTGTTGGTTTCTCGCTTCATAGCAGAGTACCGTGCGGTGGTGGTGGGAACAGATCCTGTTTAGCACCTGTTAGGCAAGTAAGGTATGTACTGACTGTATACCTACCTAGGATGGAGGTAGGTAGGTAGCCAAGCCGTTGGGACCAATCTGTCCCGCAGTAGCGCTCTCACACAGCCCCCCTTGGCAGCGCCGACGTCACCCAAGAAAAGCTACCCCACCACAGAGTCCCCACGTATACATACAGAGCGGATTGATGACAGGCGGCGACCCCAAGAAACAAGGTTTTACCAGACGAACGACTCCCGACCCCGCCAACAAGTCTTTGTCTTCGATTCATGGCGTGCCTCTACTGATTCGACTATATCGTCATGATTGCCGTCGCCCCGTGGGAATGCTGCTGGTCAAGACTGAAATGAAATTTCCCAAGCCTAGCTGCGATGAGCGTCACAATGCAGAATAATCAGGGCCCAGATTGAACCTCAAGACCCCCCTCCAGCTGCCCCTCCACGGCGAGGTCCGAGTATGGGGAAATCACCAACCCCCCCTCGACATCTCGCAGAAACATCTCAATCAGAAGCAACAAAACAATACGGGCGTCCTGGAGAGCCAAGTAAAAAAAAAGATACTCGTTTATGTTTCATTCACAAATTCACTTTTCTCTGGTTTCATTTCTCCCAATAGAAACGGCGTATGTCCGTAAACACTGACCGAAGATTATGGGTATTTTCCTTGGCCCTTCTTGGCAAGATAATGGTTGAACTGGGGAACTAACATGCAATGCTTGTTGACTTGAAGGTATCGTGACCTTCCCACTTCTATTGATAAGAGTACCAGCCAGGATGACTCCGGCGACGGGCGGCCACGTGCTACTTATTTTTGAGCCAAGGCAACAGGGTCTTTTCCTTCGTTACCACCTACTATAGGTACTTTTGTTTCAGGGTCCGAAAACCGGTTGTTTAGGAACATGATCTCGGGTCTTGGGGTTTTTGGCTGGACCACTTTGTTTCCTTTCCCCCGATTCAAGAGAATGACGCCCGAGGTTGTGGTTGGCTAGTTGCCGATAAACAAAAAGAAATTTTAGTGTAGTCAGGCCTTGAAGCAGAGCTCTAATCGGTGGCCAAACGGATGGGTCCTTCAGGTATTTTCGGCGCGCCTACATGACCAACCAGAGTGGGCGGACTCATCGGTTTTAGTCACTACGGGGGGGGTTTTTTTTTTTTTTTCTTTTTTTTTTTTTCCGCTCCTCATTTCCCATCGTAATCTTCTCCACCTATCTACGCAGTAGATCCCTTGTCTGCACGCTTTTTTTCTAGAAGCCCTCTTTTGCAGTAGTGCGGCAACTCGACCTGCACTAATTGTGCCGTTGTACCAATCAACACAGCAGTCTCAAAATGCCGCAATCGCACCGTATCGTACTTCGTACCCACTGTTGCAGTGCAATGATCAATCACCCCTTGCACCCCTCGTTTGGCACCAAGAAGACAAGACGCCCGCCCAGTCTTTCGCCCTCCACGCCAAGCGGCAGGAATCGTTGAACAAGCTCGGCGTCGTGACGGGTTTTTTTACTCGACCCGTCCTAGAGTCGCCTCGTCACCGTAGGAAGTGTGTGTTTCAACATTACAGTACTACATACAATATACTGTGGTTTGAGTCCAATTCCGCACCTGGTCTGTGCCGTTTTGCCGACCTCTTCCGCCTGGTCTGGACTAAGAGGAACCATTGCCAGAGAAGTGGTTGGTGTTGCAGGCTATATTTACCCAAATTACTGGCATTAGTCATTAACGAGAGCTGTCGTTATTTGACGGTGTTTTAGTGCAACAGTTGGTTGTCCACTTTGTTCCGACGTCAGAATTAGACCTACTTTGCATGCTCTTAATAACCTAGCTTTTTGCCCCCTTCCAACACTACGAATCATAAGTATGTCCTTGTCCTTGGCCGTTACTCTTTTATTAACCCACAAAAGAATAGCACAAGTCCAGTTGATGGCGATCAATCTTCAGCAGGGTAGACCGGCAGCACGGGTAGTCGAGGTATTTTCCAGTGTTTCTCCAATTCTTCTCACCATCAATATCCACTGTACACCTTTGGCCACTAACAAGTGGTCTTGGTGCCGAGAAAACGTGAGGCCCACTAAGCCGAGAGTCTCGGCGGGAGGCTCGGCGTCTGGCTTGGCAGACCGGAGTTGGCAGCTCGGCGAGGGGCTGCCAGTGTGCCTTGAGCATTTATTGTATGTTGAGTAAGTACACACGGTACCGCAGGTCCGCAGCATTCAACGGGGATCCGTGCTTGTGCTACACGCTCTTACCGTGACCGGAACCAAATATCGACCATATTTATGTTTTTCTTCCTCGACGAGGCATATTACTAGGTACCTCTATGCATCTTGAGAGCCGACCCAGTAAGCCGTCTCGGTTGCGTGCTCGCGTGCCCCTCTGCGCCAACGTTCAGAAGCACCACATCCAAGCCTTTGTCCAGGTCTCATCAAGCTCTTGGGGTTCGACAGCTTTTTTTTCTTTTTTTTTTTTTTCTTTTTTTTTTTTCTCTCTGCCTTTCACTGCCCCACAAAATAATCCCTGGCACTGTCATTCTTATCTACCGTTATGGCAAGATACTTGCAACAAGCCCCGAGTGGCGGGCAACGTGCCCAGTATGAAGTCATACCTAGAAAATGCCCAGAGTCGCACCGGACAGGGGGTAGGAATTTTTAGCTACCCACCCCAGTCAGTCCCTAGGTAAGTATCCGCCAACGACGGATCGGCGTGCTGGGTCCAAGATACAGAATAGTATCCATCTTTGTCTAAAGGGCGAGCTTACTTGCTGCTACGACAAGTACATGTACTTGCCTTTGCCCATCCTTCTGTTACTTGATGACCATTCCATTCGTCTGTCAAAATAAACCAGGGTCCTTTTCCCTTCCCGCCCTTTAACGATTTCTTTTTTTTTTTCATTTCTCTTCCTCGGCACTGCGCCTTCTCCCCAGGTCATTAGGCTTCCTGATCTCGAGACTTCTGCTTCTGGAGATCTTCCGAACTTTACTCTCCTGTCAAGCCCCTGACTGAAGAGAAGACCAGATGAACACCGGCCAGGTCACACGCCCGCAGATTCAGGAGGACTCTTACTCGATGCTATACCCTTAAACACACTTAGCCCAGCCCCATGCCACAACGATATTGTTAAATAATAACAAAACAACAGCCGAATCCTGATAAAACTCCGCTCTCAAGATTTGACGACCATACGCTTATCCCCATTTTATGGAAAGCAAATAGATCGACTTTGAGTTTTCCACCTGCCAGGCTTACAGCAGCATCGAGACGTCGTCAGATCAATCATGCCCAGCAAATCGGCCAAAGCAGCCGAAGAGGCATTGGCCAACCATGTCTCGGGCCAATCCAACAAGCCGCTCTCGCAGCCGGCCCACGCACTCGTAACAGAGAAAGTTGTAGAGGAGCTGCAGGCAAATCCAGAAGATGGGCTTACTCCGGTCGAGGCCAAGAAGCGCCTCGAGGAATATGGTCGCAATGAGTTTGGCGAACAGGAAGGCGTGAAACCTTGGAACATCCTGATTGCCCAGGTGGCCAACGCCATGACTTTGGTGCTCATCCTCGCCATGGCTGCATCGTTCGGCATCGAGTCCATCATTGAGGGCTGCGTGGTTGCGGCCGTTATTCTTTTGAACATCACTGTGGGCTTCCAACAGGAGCTGAAGGCAGCAAAGACTATGGATTCGCTTCGCTCCCTGAGTTCGCCCACGGCACAGGCCGTTCGCGATGGGCGCAACATCACGGTACCCACGGTTGAGATTGTGCCTGGAGATATGGTAGAGCTCAAGACGGGTGATACTATTCCGGCAGACGTGCGTATCATCGAAGCTGTCAACTTTGAGACCAACGAGGCACTCTTGACTGGCGAATCGTTGCCGGTTCGTAAAGAAGCGACCCAGACTTTTGATGCAGACACGGGACCGGGAGATCGGCTGAACGTGGCTTACAGCTCATCCACCGTCACCAAGGGTCGTGCGAGGGGTATCGTCTTCGCGACTGGTATGTACACCGAAATCGGCCAAATCGCTGCTGCCCTCCGCGGCAAAGATTCGAAGCGCCGACCTGTCAAACGCAAGGAAGACGGCTCGGCTGGCGTTGCACGTCATATGCAAGCTTGGTCCTTGACCGTCACGGACGCCATTGGTCGTTTCCTTGGCGTAAACGTCGGAACTCCGCTGCAGCGAAAGCTGGCAAAGCTGGCCGTCGTTCTTTTCGGTACTGCCCTCGTTTGCGCACTTATTGTCCTTGGTGCCAATGAGTTCGACACTTCACAAGAAGTTGTCATCTATGCCGTGGCGACCGGTGTTGCCATGCTTCCGGCCTCGCTCGTTGTCGTGCTGACCATCACCATGGCCGCCGGTACCAAACGAATGGTTCAGCGCCATGTGATTGTACGCAAGCTCAAGTCTCTCGAGGCCCTCGGTGGTGTGACCAACATTTGCTCGGACAAGACGGGTACTCTGACGCAGGGCAACATGATTGTCCGCAAGGCTTGGATCCCTGGACACGGCACTTACTCGGTTAGTAAGACTGGCGAGCCGTTCAACCCCACGGTCGGCGATATTGGCCACCGTCCCGAGCAGCCCCGTGACATCAACTTCCGTGGCGAGGACTCTGAGGGCACGGTTATCCCCAACGAACAGGCCAAGCAGCGAGTCTTGGACACTCCTCTGCTGCGAGATTATCTCAACCTTGCATCGCTGGCCAACCTGGCAACCGTCCACAAGACCAAGGAAGGAGAATGGCACGCCCGGGGTGACCCGACCGAGATTGCTATCCAAGTCTTTGCCACCCGCTTCGACTGGAATCGTCTCAGCCTCTCGGGAGAAGGCAAGCGCTGGAATCAAATTTCCGAGTTCCCTTTCGACTCGGATGTCAAGAAGATGTCGGTCATCTTTGAGGATACCGAGTCTGGCGAAACTCACCTCTTTACCAAGGGTGCCACAGAGCGCGTCATTCCCTCCTGCCACAAGATTCAGATGGGAGACGAGATAATTCCCTTTACCGAAGAGCACGAGAGGGACATCACTGCCAACCTTGAGGTTTTGGCCAAGCTTGGTCTGCGTGTCTTGTCACTGGCCAGCAAGCGCAACATCGGCAAGGTAGACAACCACGACAACCTCGACCGCAAGGATTTTGAACATGATCTCGTCTTCCAGGGCCTCATCGGTATCTATGACCCGCCCCGTCCAGAGTCTGCACCTTCGGTCAAGAAGTTCCACCAGGCTGGTGTCAGCGTGCACATGTTGACGGGTGATCATCCTGAGACTGCCAGGGCTATTGCCCTCGAGGTTGGTTTTTTTTTTTTTTTGTTTTTTCTGGCGTGTCTTGTAAAGTGTTTTAATTCTGGCTACTAACAAAAAATTATAAACAGGTCGGCATTCTTCCTAGTCGCATGGGCGAAATCTCGGCCGATGTAGCCAAGACCATGGTCATGGCAGCCAGCGACTTTGACAAGCTCACCGACGACCAAATCGACCGCCTCCCACGCCTGCCTCTGGTCGTTGCACGCTGTGCACCTCAGACAAAGGTCCGCATGATTGAGGCTCTGCACCGCCGCAACCGCTTCGTGGCCATGACAGGTGATGGTGTAAACGATTCGCCATCGCTCAAGCGCGCCGACGTCGGTATTGCCATGGGAGAGAGCGGATCCGACGTCGCCAAGGAGGCTTCGGATATCATTCTTACCGATGACAACTTTGCCAGTATTTTGAACGCCGTCGAAGAGGGCCGTCGCATGTTTGACAACATCCAGAAGTTTGTCTTGCACGTCCTGGCTTGCAACATTGCACAAGCCTGCACGCTCTTGATCGGTTTGGCTTTCAAGGACGCAAGTGGTCTGTCAGTGTTTCCACTTGCGCCTGTCGAGGTCATGTGGATTATCATGATCACTTCTGGACTTCCCGACATGGCTCTTGGGTTTGAGATTGCTGCACCAGATGTTATGGACAGGCCACCACACGACGTAAGCTTTTTTTTTGTCTTTGTCTTTGTCCTCTTTTTATTCATGTTCTTCCCATGTTGGTTAGTCACTTTCACTTTATAAAATTCACGACTGACATTTCACCCCGGCAACAGATGAAATCAGGTATCTTCACCTGGGAGCTCGTTGCAGACATGTTTGCATACGGCCTATGGACGGCCGCGCTTTGTCTGGCTGCTTTCCTGCTGGTCATGTTTGGCTTTGGCGACGGCAACCTCGGGTCCAACTGCAACAACAGCTACTCTGACGCGTGCAACACTGTCTACCGCGCCCGTGCCACGACCTTTGCCGCCCTCACCTGGTTCGCGCTCTTCCTCGCCTGGGAGATGCTGCACATGCGCCGGTCCTTCTTCCGCATGCAGCCCAAGTCCACCAAGTATTTTACTCAGTGGTTCTTTGACGTGTGGCGCAACAAGCTCTTGTTCTTCAGCATCGTGGCCGGCTTCGTCACCATTTTCCCCATCCTCTACATCCCCGTCATCAACACGGTCGTCTTCAAGCACGCGCCCATCTCGTGGGAGTGGGGTATTGTTTTCGTGGCCTCGCTGCTCTTCTTCATTGGTTGTGAGGCCTGGAAGTGGTCCAAACGCGTCTGGTTCCGCCGCAGGGCCTACAAGAACCAGCCGTACGGAGCCGGTAACAAGTACGACCTCGAGAGCAGGGTTTTTGGCGCCTACTTCAACCTCAGCGGCGTCGCCCTGACCAGCGACTCGGAAAGCCGGACGCTGGGCGGTCGGACCTTGACGGGAGAAAAGGCATACGGCAGGCAAAAGGAGGAGGTGTGATTTCTTTCAAACTTTCCTGGATTCTTTGTTCTGGCATGCTTTTCTTTTCTTTTTCTACGGGGGAGAGTAGGAAAGTATGCAGGGTGGGTTATTTTTTTTTTGGTTTTCGCACTATTTAAACATGTGATACCTCTTTTTGTTGTGTGGGTTGGGAAAAGTATCTCCGTAAAGATTACAAGAATTTGGGTGACAGGCAACTGGATATGAAACACCCCTTTTTTCTATAGCTGATAGAGATATTTCTCTGGGTAGCCTAGCAGCGGTTCAGTTTCCTGAATTTGTTATGTTCACAAAAAGATCACAAACCGGATACCTGGCAAAATATGATACAAAGCGCGAAGGATTTTATTCACTCAACAGCCATATGGGGGAAGCATGTGTTGAGACTATCTTCTCTCAGTACTAATAATACTTGTCTGGTTCTCCCCCATGACTTTTGGAGCTTCCCACTCCTTCTTGTAAAAGAGCAAGGCCAGTAAGGGCCGATCTGCTACCGCAGTAAGCGCAGGGCCGCCAGTTACGCCATGACAGCAGCGCCATAACAGAGATATTCGGAAAGGGGAAAAAAAGAATAAGAGGGGAAAGGATGAATGAAAACAAGGTCAAACAAAAAGGAAAGCAATAGTGTTTCAACTATTTCCACTCGTGATGTGGGTTGTTGCCATCCGGGTAAACCTCCTTTTGTACGGGATGATCCTTCAACTCCGTCACTGTATCCCAATCTTTACCGTCAACATCTATTGCCGCAAAGGACGTCACATCTTTCCACTTGGCGCCAGATATGTCGGCCTGGTGTTTCAAGTCCGTTGGTTGGTGGTTTTGAATGAAAACAGTATACAGCCAAGACGGTCGGCCCATTAAGAATCTCTTGTGATATTCAATCGAATCGGCATAGTTTGTGAATGTCGCTCCGTAAGGATCTTGGTATCCACGGAAGAGAGCTTTGACCGGAGCGAGCTTTGCGTTCTGGGCCGCGACACAATCGATGCGAAACCCATCGCATGCTGCGATGATGTGTGGAGGGCGGACATCAATTCGATCGACGTAACGACGAGCCATGGTGAAAGAAGGACCCAATAAAAGGGCTGAAACGATGACGGAGACGAGCATTGCGAGATGCTATGAATTGGCAGGGCGGTTTGCGAAATAAAACAACGAATGAAGAGTGGTTTGATGCACAAGTGGAAAAAGAGAAGTTCCTGAGAGGCAAGATGGCTTTGTTGTTTAAACAGTTGGTCATGGACGAAAGTGGGAGGTTGGACAGATAAATAAGTGAGGACATCTCTGGAGTCTGAACAATAAATACCTAGGTAGTCTCAATATTGAATGAAGCCTGATGCATAATGCTCAAAAGTACGGAAATTTGGGACTAACTCACATTTGATTAAAGCTTAACTTGGTATTAATGCCATACTAAATCAAGTACAAGACTTATTTTGCTTTTAAAATGACTTACTCTCAGGTAAACTAATATGGATAAATGATTCTCCCAAAATTCAAAGCTAACCCTAATCTTGAAATACCAGATCTGTAAATCAAGTTCACTTGTTTTGCTTACTCAGGTTCACTAGGCTAATAATCCACTCAACACTATAAAGATTCGTTAGTTCCGTTCCCCGGTGGACCCCGAATAGCCCCCATCATCATACGCATGGATTCCCCCAGGAATTTTCCTTTTAATAGTTACATGAATAACCAACACGACTTTGATGGCAGATGCAGTATAAGCTGTAGCGAAGAACTTTCGCTTGCTAAATGAACCTGGCAAAGAAATTCCAAAAAAAGCCGCGGCGTCTCCGAGGACGAAATCACCCGGAAAGGCTCTACTTGCGGATTGTAAAGCTATTTGATGGAATTCTCTTCTCTGAAAATTTTTACAAAGATTTTGGTTACAGTTGCTGTGCACCAGGAGAATCAAAACATCCAAGTCCCCTTTGACAAAGTAAATGCCCAACGTAGAGTTCCCAATCCTCAAGAGGTAAGCAGAAACAAAGCATGCAGTCCCGTCAATGTTAGATGGATTATTGCATAAAAACGCAAATACAGGTGGGTACAATGCGTGCAAATATTTTAAGAACAATGACGTGGCGGTTTATACACAAAGATTTTCTCATCATAAATTGCAACTTCCCTGTAGGGACGTTAACGCCAGGGTTTGGTACCGTCCTTGGGACTGTATCGGACTGCAACGCAACGCGAGCTTTCAGCCACCGGCAAGCAATAAAACAAGCTCCAAAACATGACGAAGGATCGAAAACAGATTAACTTCAATCAACCTCCGTCTGGGTAGGACAAGTCCTCGCTACTGATCACTGATGGGGCCAGTTTGAAGGCAGTTCAACACCATTCAACTTCTCCACAGCCTTCGTGGTGTGCTCTACACGTGCCCTATACACTTCACTTGCGGCCGGCACTTCCGCCAGGGTATTACCTATCATGTCTGTCAGCGGCATACTATCCAATTGTTTACACCTGTCGGCGGTAAATCTGAAATTATTTTCGACGCATCTGCCACATTCACATAACCCTGTCAAGGGAAGGTGGTCAGTCAGCTGAGGCTTAACTTTATAATGTAGTTCCTCCTCCTATTTTGCTTGTTTGCTTTTTCTTTCTGTTTTCTTTCTCTTTTCTTTCTCTTTTCTTTTGCTTCACACATGTCCCACAGCGCTTTATGGGGTGGGGGCTAGATATTACCTCTTTCCGCGCGTGATTTACCCTTGGGCCTGAACCAAGTTTCCAATCCTCGACCCATAAGCTGAGAAGTTTGCGTATTCGTATGTGGGGACTTGGCGACATTGTCGTCTTTCAAACTCAGGCCAGTGCCGATGGGATGGGTGACAGCGGCGGGAACGATAAAAGTCACGATGGCGAGGGTTTTCAGAGTCCCCAAAGGCTGCATTTTAAGAATTGTTAAAAAAATACAGTAGTAATACAGTCTAAATTGTGGGTATTTTCGATTCAGAACAAGAGTTTAGAGCTGAATGTGCCGGTAGTAAAAGGTAGTATGTCTGGTCTGAGAACCTAAACTTGAAAGACTATGGTAATTCCAAGGTTTGGATGTGACAGATGGAAAAGGATTTATACTCCCTTTTCAGCATTGCATACCGGGATTCCTGAGAAATTAAAACTTGAAGATTACTCGCGACTTTTCATGGCCTGATTGATACTAGGGCAGCTTGCATGGAAAGAGACTAAAATAAGAAAAACCAACATCCCCTAGCCCTGCAGATCATGAACTCGATATATTAGTCGCATCTTTATGCATTGCACTTTTTTTTCTATTCTAGCTCCTCGTCACTAATTAGCTGTTCAAGTCGAGGTTATCCGCAGCCGCAGGCAGCGTCCATCTGCTCTGCCAAGCAAACCTGTCGAGGCTCTGCAACGGCGCAACGTCCCCCTGATTGATTGCGGCGTTCCGAAAGGCCTCAACCAGGGTCTCATCGAGAGCCAGCTCCTCTGGGTCTTCTTCAATCAATATCTTTTCCTCATCAGTGGGCAGGTTTTCATATTCCGGCCCGAAACTTTCCCTTTCGAGGTTCGTGATGGGTTCGTCCATGGCCCTGTCCCTTGCGCTGGCAGCTTCTTTCGAGACCGACCCTTCACATGTTGTTGATGTTGTTCCCGAGCTTAGATTCAATTTGGGACTGCCCTTTTTGTGGCCTACGCCCTTGTGAAATGCCAAATCGTCATCCAGGAGGTTGCCGCCACCGCCGTCTTGCTTTTGGCGTAGCTTTGCCCGCTTCTGTCTCCTCTGCTGCCTGCGACGATCCCCGGTTCCCATGTCAAGCCCATCCTCGTCGATCCTGGCAGCACGCTCTTCCTCGCGCGTCGGCACGACCTTGCCCGTGACGAGACATTTTGCTAGCAGGTGCGCCGCTGCAAACCGTGCAGTCTTGCAGCATAGGGCAGCCACATCTGCGTTATCGCCGGTCGTGGCTGAGCTGGATAATGTCTGCTGCTGCGGCTGTTTGAGACATGGCCGGAGCAGCGTTTGGAGACGGCTTGGGACGGGGTGCTTGAAGATCTCGGTCTCACTATCAGAGTAGTCGGACAGCGGGTCAAATTTGGAGATGATGCACGTCAATTCCGACATGTCCATTTTGGTCGGTGAGAGACTGGCTGCCCTCATGATCGATAGGGATTGCTGTTTTGTTCTGCCGATAACTTTTTTCTTGGGCTTGATAAGTTTTGGCCCGGGTGTGATGGAGGTAGGTGAATGAGTGACGTTGTGATTAAATATCGAATCGTGCGTCAATGACTTGAACGGAAGGTAAGGATTGAAGGAAATCGAAAAACTGAGCGTTTGCATGGGTTCAAATGCAAACATAATAAAAATTCACGAGGTTGGGCTCCCACATAAACACGACTTGTTTCTCCTTTGTAGTGGCGTATAAAGCAAAGCTAGTCCTGCAGCAGTGTCCTGTAAATAAACGCAAAAGCATAATCGAGGGCCACATGATCCCTCAAATGCAGTCTCTCATTCATTGTGCGTTTTGATTCCACCCAGTAACACGATGCTATCCAAAGTTAGGGGCTCGGCAAAGTACATTGCACGCTCCTTCATAAAAAGAAAACACATTAGATATCTATATGCATACTTTTTATAGGAAGGCAATGGGTCATGTGAGGGGGAAAAAGAGACGAGAACTCTGGTGTCAGGTAAACTGCGTATTGAACTTTAGTTATATGATACATGCAATCGCCTAATAAAAACGAATAACCGCTCTTTAGTGTGTCGTTGGAGGAAACCTTGCTCAAATAGTGGAAAAGCTTGAATAGGGATATGCCAGCAACAATTCCATCCCGGGACACGGGTCAGAAAGATAACACGAAGCTGACTAAAGAACAACATAGGATCCTTTCTCAAAAAGTTGAACCAAGACTCCAAAATTTTGCAAAAGGAAAGCATGAAATCCAAAATGCATACATCACGAAATCTAACACTCCTCTGAAAGGATACTTGATGGGCCTATTTGAGACCCTCCAAGTGTGCACAAAGCACGGCAATGGTCCCAACCTTTTGTTCCTCTTCTTATAGTTGGGCGTAGGGCCCACAGCCTTGTCGGTGACGAGGCAGGGGGCCAACTCATAGTCGGCGAAGCGCGCAAGCCTCTCTAGACTCCCCATGCTCATGTGGTTGGTATTTCTGCTGGGTTGCTATTGGAATATCCGGCGCCGCGGGGGATTAATTGAATATTTTTCCAAAGGTGCACACTCACTTGCCTGTAGTATCACCTAACAAAATGGATATCCATGATCGTTATACAAGTTGATGTTAACAGTGGAACAGAAGTTGAATTTGCCTGTATTTAAAAGAATTCAGTAAACAAAAACGAGTACCTAATATCAAATTAACCATGGCCCAATGCTGAATTAGACCCAGCTGGCGTTAAGCCTTGCATTGTAGAAATAAACCATCCCATTCCTCCCAGAACATTCTTCCCCTTCCAAGCGATATTAGCCATGGTCACTGCGTAAAAGAACGCCAAAACAGACCCACGTTCCTGCATTCGCGGATTAATAAAATAGTCCGACTTTCGATGACATTTCCCCTTCATCCACATTGGTTTCTTGCTTTCTGGACACAAAGTCGATTGGTGCACTTCGAATCCGCTCTTGCTACCAATAACCGTAGCTATAACCCGAAATATCGTGTTCCGTTGGCCTTATGTAATATGATATCTGATAGGGTGCATCATCGTTAACCACTCTGGGATACTTGTAAAGGGGGTATTTGTTACGATCAAGGTATCGGGGTAACCTGTTCTTATGGTAAAGTACAGTGGGTTAAAACAACTAAACGTCTAATTACGAACTGGGTATTTTCAATAACTGGGGTGAAATTATAATCGGTTTCAAATAAATATTAAAGTTAATTAAAATTTAATTGCTGCTAAATAATCCTAAAATCGAATTTATTTATATAATAATAAGCGTATTTTATATAAATTATATTCCAAATATAATTTTTTTTAATTTGTTTAATTTATAATTTTTAATTAAAATTTTACAAATTATAAAAATCCATTTTTTTGGCCGTTACGTAAAATTACGTAAAATTTCGTAGCCTTATTTTTAAATAATCGTTATTTTGCCGGTCGGTATTTTTTTTGGGCGAATATCGTTAAAAAAGGTGTAATTTCACCTGGTTTTTTTGGTACCGGCCTAATTATTTGGTCGTAATATTAAATTTTCTTTTTTTTGGCCAAATCCCTTTGGTTTTAAATAATTTATATTTTTTTAATTTTTATTTTTGGTTTCGTTCCTTTTTTATTAATTTTTTTTTTACGTTATATTTAATCGCGTCGCTAAATTAAAATTTGGTCGTTCGTCGACGGAACGTCGCCGTATTTTTTTTGCGTTTTTTTTTTATTCCGTAAATATACCTTTTTATTTTTATTATAAATTACGCGGTATAATACGTTACGTTATTTCGTCGCAAAATCTTTTTCGTTACGTTAAATATTTTCGTATTAATCGGTTTAATTATAATATATTAGGAATATTTAACGTTTAATTACGTAATATTGGTCGGTAATATTCGAAATTGGATGCGAAAATCAAAATTTTGGAAAAAAATATTTTGGCGAAATAATAAAAAATTTAAAAAAAGCAATTAAAATTACTCCGTTTACGGAAATAAAAAAAATTATAATTTGAAAAAATAATGCGAATTATATTTTACGGAATTAATAATTTAAAAAAATTGGATTGCGTAAAACGTAAAAAGGTAAAATAGGAAAAGCGGCGGCAATTAACCGAAATTTTTTTTAAAATATCTTTTAAATCGTTTTTTCCGGATTTTAATTTTGTTTAAAATTCGATTTTCCCGATAAGTTTTTTAAATCTTTTTTTATTGGATAAAATAAATATTTTTACGTAATATTTAATTGGTAAATTATTTTATTCGTATATTCCGATTTATAATATGTATTAATTATTTTTTTATAAATTCGTTTAATGGTACAGTTTCGAATTCTAATCCGTCTTTAATTTTTAAAAATAATAGGTGGTATTTTTTTAAATTATCCTTTTTTTTTGGCTAATTTGTTCGCAAATCCAATTTTTAATAATATTGGCGGAGCGGTTTTTGGTAATTTTAAAAATGGCTAAAAAATTCCCAAATGTTTTTTCGTATTTATAATTTTTCCATTTAATAAGGTATTTTGTTTTTCCGTGGTTACGTTTATAATCGAATATTTATTCGATTTCGTAAATTTATTTTACGTTAATTTTAATTATTTCCTATATATTAATACCGGATAATATTAATTCCAATAATAATACGTGGAATATCGGGTAGATTTTTATAATATTTGGTAATAATAATTTATAATTAATATTGCTAATTTTTCTTTTAATTTTAAAAGGTCCAAATTTTTTAAAATTAAAATTATTATTTGGTCGTTGTATTTTAATATTACGTCGAATAAAATAAACGTTATTTCCTTTTTTAAAGGATAATCCCTTTATCCGATATTAATTGGCGTATTTTATTATTTTTTTTCGTACGAATTTTAATTTTTATTAAAATTTTTTATATAATTATCGTAATTCGTTTATTTATTTATTGGTTCGCGGTGCCGTAATGGTTATTTTGGGTTTTTTATATATTGTAAAATTAAATTTATAATTGGCGTAAAACGGGGTTATTTTAATATTTTCGTTTTTTAAATTATTATAGGCGAATTATATTATGGGTAATAGCCGTACCCAGTTATTTTATTTATAATTTACGTAATATTTTAGGTATTATTCGAATATTTGGTTGGTTCGTTTTATTTATCCGTCCGTTTGGGGGTAAAATATTATTAATAATTTATAATCGGTTTTTAATTATTCCATTAATAATTTCCAAAATTTTAATGTAAAAAATTTATTTTTATCGGTAACGATATTTTTTAATAATCCGAAATTGTTAATAATTATTTGTAAAAATGTATAAACGATTTTTTTGGTATTATTATTTTTTTTATATAGTAAAAAATAGGTATATTTGGTAAATTTATTTATTATAATTAATATATTATTATATTTAATTCGTGTAAGCGGTTTTTCCGAAAGGGGTAATTTAACGATAAAATCCGTAATAATAGTTTGCCAAACTTTATTAAAAATTGGTAATAATTATATTAACCCGTAAAATTTATATTTTGCGGATTTATTTTTGGTATAAAATTCGCAATTGTTTATGGTTTTTCGTATTTTTTATCGTATTTTTTTAAAATTATAATATTGTTTTAACCGTTTTTATATTTTGGAAATTTTTTAATATCCGTGGGTTTTATTTTCGTGGACTTTCCGTATTTTTTTTAATATAATTACGGTGTTTATTATTATAAGATTTCGGTATATTGGTAGGAGATTTCCATTTCCATTTATCGTAAAAATAACGCGTATTTTTTTTGGTATTATATTTTCGTAATCCGGTTTCCGGTTATAGGTATTAGCCCTGCCGTTTTTTATTTTTTTCCGGTAAATAATTTTAAAATAAAATTCCGATAGGAATTCCGCCTATTTAATTTATTATTTATTTAATATTTTACTAATGGTAAAATAGGTTAGATTTTTGTAATCCGTATAAATTAATATTTCGTATTTAATTCCGGATAATTATAGTTTCCATTTTTCGAATATTCGAATAATAACTATTAATTTTTTATCGTATATTTAATAATTAAATTTTAGTCCATATAATTTTTGTAAAAAAAAGGCGTAAGGGTGCAGTTTTTTTTTCATTTCGTTGGTTAAATTATCCTCCAATTGCGTAATCGAATACGTTGGTTTTTATTTCGAAAAGTTTTATTGGGTTTAATATTTTAAAAATCGGTTTTTGGCTATTGCGCCTCGTAATTGTTCGAAAACCTATTATATTTATTCCGTTTATTAGAATTTTAAATTTTTTTGGTTATATTGGTTAAAAGGGTGGCGATCGCGCCGTATTTTTTAATAAATCTTTTGTAAAAATTCACGAATCCGAAAAATGTTCGAACGTTTTTTACGTTTTGTGGTTAAAACCATTTTTTTATTATTTTAATTTTTAATTTTTCCATCCTAATTTTTCCAAAAACGATAATATATTTTAAAAAATTAATTTACTTATTATAAAAAATATATTTATTAAATTTAATTAAAAATTTGGCGTTTTGTAATTTTTGTAAAATTATATAAACGTATTATTTATATTTTTCCAACGTTTTGGAAAAAATAAAGATATTATCCAAATTAATAACGACGAAAATATTTAAACATTTTTTAAAAACGTAATTAATTATAATTTAAAAAATTATTGGGACGTTGGTAAAACTAAAAGGTATTATTAAATATTCGTAATATTTTCGCCTGGTATAAAAAACTATTTTCCATTTTTCGCCTTTTTTTATACGGATTAAATTATATATTTTTTTAAAATTTAATATTGTAAATTATTTTATTTGGTAAAATATATTCCGGAATTTTTTTATTAATGGAAACGGGTAATAATTTTTTATAGTAATATTATTTAATTATTTATAATTTACGTATAATTATAGTTTTCCGTTTTTTTTGGTACGAAAAAAATTGGATATTTTATCGGTAATATTAATGGTTTAATATAACCTTTTTTAAGGTTTTATACGAAATATTCGTTTAATATTTTTATTTATATTGGGTTTAAACCGTATATTTTATGGAATTTTGGTTAGGTTCCTTTTTTAAATGGTATTTCGTGGTCGAACGGATTATATTCGGGTAATCCTGTTTCGAATTTTGGGCTAAATAATCGAATATAAATTTGGTATTTTTTTGGGATTTTATCGTTTTTAACCTGTTTTTTTGGTTTTATATGGTTAAATCGGTTTTAATTTGTAAATAATCGTTTTTTTCCCGATATTGGCTCCGGGGTTGGTCGTCTTTCCTGTAAATACGCCATTTGTTTTATTTGGTTTATCCGTGCCTTACGTTTCCTGTATAAATTTTTCCATATTGGAGGTCGTTTAATAATTAAATATTTTTTTTATTGGATTTGGCCGGTTATTTTAATTTATTTTGGAATTATTTTTTTTAAGCCAGGGAATTTTTAAAATTATATTTTTATCCCTTATTTCCGTAATATCCAAAATAATTTATTTTTTTCGTCCGTAATTTTCCATCCAAAAATGTACGGTTTTTATTTCGATAATGCCATTCCCGTATAAAACTGCCTTTTTTCCACGGTTTATAATTGGTATGGTTTTTTTTTGCTATTAAAATATCCGTCGTATTGTTACGATTTTTAATAATATATAATTACTTTATATTTTATTATTTAAAAATGTTCGTATAGGTCCGTTATCGAGTCGTATATTAAAAAATATATATTCGTGTTTTATTGTCGTATTTTCCGTAACGTTTAGGGTTTTTTATTTTATTATTATCGCCGTTCGGTGCCCTATGCCGTTTAATTATTTTAGTTTTTTAATTTGCTGGATTTTCGTTTCGGGTTTTTAGTTTTTTTATTTCGGGACGTATAATTGTTTTTAATTTTTATTTGGTTAAATATATATTTTATGGACGTAAACGTTTTGCGTGCGTTTGTGGGTATTTGTTAATCTTTTATTTATGGATCCTATATAATTTTGGTTATTAGTGCGGGCGTTTAATATTATTATTTTCGAATATACCAATTTTAAATTTTTATTAATATGTGGATTTTATAAATATTTCGGGTATATTCGTACCATGGAAATCGGGGTTAATGGCAATATATTATCGGGTATTTATCGTTAAATGTAAAAATAATTGCTGGTTTATTTTGGAATTTAATTTTAATTTTCCAATTGGGTAATTTTTAAATTATATAAATTTCGTGGATTCCGGTAATTAATTATTGTCGTGGAAAAGAGTTGTGGTAAATTTTCAGGTTTAAATATATTCCATAATTATTTCGGAAATATTTAACCCAAAAAATATGGGGGTATTTCGGGTATTTATTATTAAATTTCGGGTTATTTCCGAATATTGGGTTAACGTTTTCCGAAAAATTTCGTTTTTATTATTCCAAAATATATTTTGGAAATTATATTAATTAATTATTTTGGTATAAATCGATTTGTTTTTTTTCGTATTTATATGGGTTGTGAGGATCAGGCCCCTAGACCTACCCTCAGAATCACGACTCGGCTCCACACCGAGCCAGGGATCGGACAAGGATCCACTACCTCCGGATTTAAGCGCGTCTCTTGAGCGCGTCGTCGATTGTAATTTCTCTCTTCTCTTCAGTTTAGAATTTTCGTCGATAGCGCCTAATACACTGAGGTTCTCCAATGTATGCCTGGCCGTGACATAATTCTAAACTCACTATGATTTGCTGGTGAAGCAATTAAAATATATCGTTCAATCCCTTCATTCAATCGTTCACCACGTCGGCTGTGCACGACGGTAAACTAGGCCACAGAAGACACCATTCGCGAAATCAATATCGCCGCGTAAGAATTACGGCCCACCGATTCGCCAATCCCAACGCGTGACAAACGCAAACTCAGCAAAGCCAGATAATTTGGCTTCAGGCACTGCTACTCCCAACACCGAAGGTTCGGATCAAAACGGAAAGATTACAGTTGCCCCAGTGAGCCCAAAGCCAGTAGAGCCCGCTCCTACCAGCGCCAACACAGAGCCTGAAGAGCCCGTTGAGCCCCAATCCGACACAGAGCAAAATCAGCCAGTCGACAGCATCGAAGTTGACGGATCGTACGAGTACGAGTCAGTTTCTGAGCACCCAGGAGAGGCGCGAAGCCCTCCCCACCAACCTTCTGCCAAGACGTCAGACGGCAGGAACGAAATTCCGAAACCTCCAAGCAGAGCGCCCTCGCCTGCCGCCCAAATGAGAAACGAAATGGCAGACGAAAGCGAAAACACTGCCGGCCAGGCTACAATCACTCAATCACAGCTGCAAGATCTTTTGGCCACCATTGCCCAACTTAAAAACCAGCTCGCCACCCGGAGTAACAATGCCACCCGTCAAACCCGCGGTATTACGCCTTTGAACAGCGCCTTTGGAGGGGCTGAGTTTAAGCCCCATGGTATCGCTGCCCGGACAGCATTTAAGCCTTACGGAAGTAACCAAAATGCTAAAAACCCTGCCTACGACAGGACGGCACGTAAAGCCAGCATCGACCCCGGCATATTTAATGGTAATAAAGATCGTTTTGATAAATGGATCACTAAAATCGCAGATAAATTTGTAAAGGACGACGAAACTTACAAAACAAAAAAAAGCCGCATGGCAGTGATTAATTCCCTCACTGAAGGGCTTGCCAACGACCTTATCCAAGGCCGTTATAAATCCACCATTATGCCTTTCAACAGCGCAGCCGAAATGGTCGCGACCCTAGCCGCTGTTTACCACGATGACAATCAAACCTCCAAAGCCCGTAAGGAGCTTCGTCACCTGAAGTTTAGTCTGTCGGACAAATCAACAGACATCCACCAGTTTATTGGCAAGGTTAACAGCCTAGCCGATAAAGCCAACATTGCCAAAACGGAACGCAAGTTGGTTCTCTATGAGCACATTCCTGCCAACCTGAACCCCCAGCTTCTCAGCCTATCCAAAAACCCAAATATCTCGTACGAAACCTTTGCCGGAAAAGTTGCGAACTCGGCGCTGGCCCAACAACGCGCTTGGGAGGAGCTCCGCGAGAACCGCAAAAAGAGGGAAGAGCGCCGTGAGCGTTCAGCCAGCGCCGAACGCAAACAGCGTCGACGCGAGAATCGCCGGCACAGCCAGGAAGCCAAGAACCAAACCCGCACACAGACCATTGACGCCCCGAAGTCGCCCAGCAGAGAAAACGCCAAATTGGTCACTAAGGGTAGATGCTTCCTTTGCAAAGAAGCCGGGCACCTGGCACGCAATTGCCCCGAAAAGGCCGCTCACATCGCCGCCGTTCTCGCCCTTCAACACGAAGGCGATCGAAAGGCTTGTAAACGATCCGGCCACAGCTTATCTTCGTCGGATTCGGAAAACTGCTAAGGCTGCCGAAAGTCTCCTCGGCAGTCTGCATGCCTCAGATAGCTAAAATCGATAGATCACCTAAATTAAACACCTTTCTTGCTCCCATTCAATTGCAAAACAAAGGTCGTGGTCTCAACGCCCAAGCTCTCTGTGACACCGGAGCAGATGTGTACTTATCCATTCGACCGAGCCTCGCGAAAAAGGTCGCCCAACGTTTAGAGCTACCTATTAAAAAGCTCCCCAAACCTTTGGACTTTGGAGACTTTAACCGGAAGGTCACCGCAAGAGCCACCGAATACCTTCGGCTCACCTTGCAAATCGACGGACGACAATTCCCACGGCAGAAATTCATCCTCCTCGAAACGGCACACGATGTGTTTATCGGACAAAAATGGTGGACGAAGCATCGAGTAGGCTTATTCCCAGCTACCCGCAATTTCGTTTGGCCCAACGACCTGCCCGCAATGGCCCAATACTCACCCGCAATCGTCGTACAACGTTCGAATCCGCCTCTGGACCTTGAGGCCCAAGCTGACGCAGTCCGCCGGGACCGCAAGATGGAACAAGAAGACCGTCGCATCCAGGTCCGCAAGATACTTCAAGGCCCTAAACGCCAACACGGAAACCAGGCTCAGATCGCAGAAATTAGCGCCTTTCCGACTATCCCAAAAACCGTTTCCAACAAAGCCCTGCCAGCAAATATTTGTGCCCTTCTTAACGACCCACGTCAAAATCGATGGAAGCGATCCCCGTTACCCACGGAGCCTATACCGCTGGTACCAGTAAACGATACGCCTACGACCAGCCTCAATACGGTATCAGCCCTGCAATGGAACAAGACTCACGATGGACATCCCATTCCATTTCCTGCAGGCGAAGACCCGGAGCACATCGCGCAAGTACGAGCCAAGTTACCCAAAGCACTTGCCCACCTTGAGGGTTTCTTTTCCAAAAAGGCGTCGACGATTCTCCCGCCTAGCCGACCCGGCTTCGACGTGGTTTTGGAACTCGAAAAACCTTTAGAGGGGAGGCCAGCCCGCTATTCGACCCCTTTCGCGATAATGGAGTTGGAAAAGGAAACCATCGACGAACTTCTGAGGATCGATTTCATTAAACGGACAATGGAGGAGACCGCAGCTTCGACTCTGTTCGTTCCTAAACCGCAATCGAAGGAGCAGCGTTTTTGTATGGATTACCGATAGGTAAACAAATTCATCAAAAGACGACAAATACTTGCCCCCGACGTGGCCGGGACGTTGAGCAAATGTGGAAAAGCCCGGAGGATGACCCAGATCGACATTATTCGAACTTTTAACAAATTGCTAATGGATCCGAAGTCACGGTATTTAACGGCGTTAAAACGCGACAAGGCACATTTCAGTGGAAGGTCCTACCCTTTGGACTGAAGGTCGGACCGGCCTGGTTCCAAGCTTTTATCAACGCTCAGCTTAATAAACTGCTGGACGCTTTCGCGAGCGCCTACGCAGACGACGTGTTGATTTATACCGAGGATAAATCGGAGCAAGTCCACTTTAAGCAAACCGAGGAGGTTATTTACAGGCTGCACAAAGCCGGACTCCAAAGCGATATTAAAAAATCAAGTTTCGGCGTCTTCGAAATCGAGTACCTGGGTTTACTTCTAGAGATCGGTAAAGGTATCCGCATCGACCCCAAAAAGGTCGAAGCCATCACCAGCTGGCGATGGGACGACGTCACCTCCGTTTCGGCAGTACGATCCTTCCTAGGCTTATGCAATTTCGTTCGGACGTTCTGCCATCACGCCAGCGAACAGGCAGAACCTCTGACCCGATTATTGAAAAGGGGAGTCCCATTCGAAAGAGGCCCCGAGCAGAAAGCTGCCTTTGAAGCGCTGAAACAACTGGTGGTCACCGCCCCCGTGATAAGTTTCTTCAAACCCGGTATACCTGTCAAAATGGACACCGACGCCAGTGGCAGGGCCACCGCCGGTGTCGTGTGGCAGCAACAGGACGATGGCAGCTGGAAGCCAATCGGCTATTCGTCCAAAACCATGTCCCCTGCTGAACAAAACTATCCGATTCAGGACCAGGAGCTATTAGCTGTAATTAATACGCTAAAGGACTTCGAACCAGCCCTGTTGGGTACCAAGTTCTGTGTTTTCACCGATCACCAGGCCCTGATTTATTGGTCGACCAAGAAACTTTTGTCCGCTCGCCAGATACGATGGGCTGACTACCTGGCCAACTTCGACCTCACCTTTAAATACCGTCCCGGCAAGGATAATGTGGCAGCCGATGCCCTTTCGCGCAAAACCATCGACAACCCTACGGTCAAGGCCCGAGCTGTGTTAGACCGCACCATTGCACTAATCCCTCCAGAAAAGATCGACTCCCGACCCGGCGAACCTCTTCCAACCATTAGCAGCTTGGAACCCTCCGCACCGCAAGGAGCTGACCTGGTGGCCCTTATCCTGGAAGAAAACCTGAAACAGAACCTAGGTCACCACGACAATTTGTTAACGGTACCCGAGACTACCCAGGATGGCAAGATCTTCTTAAGAACGGCTCTCATCCGCGAAGCTCATGAGCCCAAGATCTTCGGCCATGGAGGCCAGAATAAAACCCTCAGCCGCTTGAAAAGAGATTACTGGTGGCCCGACCGAAATCGAGACGTCAAACGCTACATCAAAAACTGTCGCGAATGTCAGCGCAACAAGGTACGACATGACAAGACGCCTGGGCTGCTGCACCCACTGGAGATCCCTAGACGGTGTTGGCAGCACGTGATGGTGGACGGCAAAACTATGCCCAAGGATAAAGAAGGCTACGATTACGTCTGGGTCTTCATCTGCCGACTGACCAAACTTTTGGCCACCCTACCGGGAAAGAAGACAGACACCGCGGAAACCTTGGCCATGCGGTATTATCAAACTGTGTACCGTTGGAAAGGCGTCCCCGACTTATGGCTTTCCGACAACGCCGGACCGTTTATATCCGAGTTCCTAAACACTTTAAACGAGTTGACAGGAACAAAGCATAAACATGGAAGCGCCCGCCACCCTCAAAGTCAGGGCAGCGTCGAAATTACCAACGCTGAATTGGATCAGAAAATGCGCTTTTATGTAGACAAGTACCAAACGAACTGGCGACGGCATATTCCCGCTTTCGACTTCGGCCACAACTCGTCCGTTCACGCCTCTATCGGCATGGCACCGATCGAAGCAGAAACAGGAGCTCGCCCTCGAGACCCGCTCTCTCTACCTTTACACGAAGAAGACCTGGAGACCGGTCAGCAACATAAGGCGCTGGAAATGGTCCGCCAAGCCCGGCAAGCCCAGGAACTGGCCCGCAACAATGGACTCGGAGCGCAGATAGAGCAACAGAGGCAGGCTAATAAAAAGCGGCGACCGGTCGACTTTACGGTGGGAAATGCGGTTTACGTTAGCAAAAAGGGTCTTTCCACCGAAGCTCCTACGACCAAGTTGGACTCGCAAAATGCAGGACCATGGACGATTCTCGAGGAAAAGGGCCACAGCTTCATTCTCGACACCCCTGCCTGGTATAAAGGTAGTAAGCTGTTCCACGCCAGCCGACTGCGCAAGGCAGCAACGGATCCATTACCTCAGCAGTATCAAAAGCCGGAACCACCGGTCGAAATTAACGGAGAACCGGAGTGGGAGGTGGAGCAAGTGTTGGCCTCACGTCTATTCGGACGAAAGAAGACGTTGCAATATCAGGTATCGTGGGTCGGACTCGACCCTGATGAGACATGGTATGAGGCCCGCGACTTGAAAAACTCACCAGTACTGCTGGATACCTTTCACAGGGAGTACCCCGACGCAGCAGGACCTCCGGTAAATTTGCAACAGTGGATCAGGAGCGCAGCAGAGGATGTTTTTGCGGAGGACGGACCCGAGGACAATGTTGCCGAGCACGATGCGAAAAAGACACGAGAGCGGAGGAAGGCCCCGAGGAGACACACGTGACAAACTCAAGACTCTGACCGCCTACGTCGATCAGGCCTTAGAGGGGGGTAATGTGAGGATCAGGCCCCTAGACCTACCCTCAGAATCACGACTCGGCTCCACACCGAGCCAGGGATCGGACAAGGATCCACTACCTCCGGATTTAAGCGCGTCTCTTGAGCGCGTCGTCGATTGTAATTTCTCTCTTCTCTTCAGTTTAGAATTTTCGTCGATAGCGCCTAATACACTGAGGTTCTCCAATGTATGCCTGGCCGTGACATGGGTTATCGTTTTTTACCGTATTATACGTATTGGGGATTATATTTCCTTCGTCGCTAGATTTCTTTTTTAAATCGTCGTTAAATTTTCCTTTTAAATCGTCGCTCGGTTTTTCCGTTACGGTTTGGTTAATTATTTTAACGCGGTAAATTTATCCCAATGGTTTTATATTTAATTTTTTTAAAACGTTCGAATCGGTAATTTCGGATAATTTGGCGTTTTATCGGTGTAAATTAATTGGTGGCCTCGTTTTTGTGGGTATTCGGTTTCCTATTGCCAATATTCGAATACCTCGTGGTTTTTAAAAATACCATTTTGCATCCATTTTAAAACTGTTATAAATTATATAATTATCGTTATAATAAATGGTCCAATTTATTAAGCTATATTATTTAAATTATGTTTACTAATATTTGGTAACGTTAAATTTTCGTGGTTTTTTTAATTTGTTTTTAAAATTAAAAATAAAACCAGGGACGTTATTTTGGTTATTTGGGCAATTTCTCGCGATATATCCCGTTTTATTACATTTAAAACATTTACCGCTTTTGGGGTTTTTGCGGAGTTTTTTATATTAGATGGCGTTAAAATTTATTAATCCGTTATAAATACCATACGCGGTATTATAAAATTATAATATTATATGGCGGGTTTAATACCATCCGCCATTATATCGGTTATACGCCGGTTAGGGATATTAATATTTGCAACCCGTATTTATTTATCGTATTAAAATAATAAACATTCGTTATCCGCCTTATTTTTTTTATCGGCGTTCGTAAATTTTATTGTTAAATTTAATGGCAAATTCTACGTATTTAAAAAAAATTTCAAATCGGTCGAATTTGGATACCTTATTTTTTATTTTTAATTTTAATTTTTGGTAAAATTAAAGGATTTTGGTTTTTTCGGTTATATTTAGCCTAATTATTAACTTTTTAAATTCGGCTATATAAATAAAAATTAATTTGGTTTATCGTAAATTGGCCAAATTTCGCTCGGTTTATTATTTTTTATCGGATTTTTGGAATAAAAAACGGAAAATACGTTTATACCCTGCGAAAATTAAAACAATGTCGGTAATTTCCTAACGTCGTTTTTCGGAAGGTACGTCGAGCCATTTTTATAATAAAAACTCGAATTAAAATAATATTCGTCCGTAAAAAAAAATAGTTACGTGTACTATTTTTTTTATTTCGTTGCAGAAAATTTCCAAATAAAATATTTAATAAATACGTATTTATACGAAATACTTTTTAAATTATCCGGAAATATTATCGAACGTGGCCGGGGAATTAAATTTAAATTTTTCGCGCCCGTTAAAAAAGGTTAAAATAATATTAATATTGGTTCGGAAAATTTAAATTTCCTTTTAAAATTGGGTTGCGCGGAATATTTGTTTTCGAAATTTTTGGGTAATTTGGTTAATTTATTTACGGAGCTAATTTTTTTCGTTTTTATTATCGCTATTATCCTTAAACCGGGCAAGGGTTTTTTAAATTATTTTGCTGCTCGTAACCGGAATATTAGGGGTATTATTTTTGGACGTTTGGAAAAATATATTATCGGATATTGCTCGGTATATTTTAAGGCAAAATATTAAATAAAAGCAATTAAAATATTACGATTAAAATATCGGGATAACCTGTTTTTATAATAAAATATAATGTGTTAAAGCAATTAAACGTTTAATTGCGAATTGGGTATTTTTAATAATTAGGGTAAAATTATAATCGGTTTTAAATAAATATTAAAATTAATTAAAATTTAATTGCTGTTAAACAATCCTAAAATCGAATTTATTTATATGGTAATAAACGTGCCTTATATAAATTATATTCCAAATATAATCTCTTTTAATTTATTTAATTTGTAATTTTCAATTAAAATTTTACAAATTATAAAAATCCATTCCTTTGGCCGTTACGTGAGGTCACGTGAGATTTCGTGGCCTTGCCCTTAGGTAATCGTTGTTTTGCCGGTCGGTATTCCTTCTGGGCGAGTGTCGTTAGAAGGGGTGTAACCCCACCTGGCCTCTCTGGTACCGGCCCAACTATCTGGTCGTAACAATATTGAAGATCTGGTACAGACCTTGCCAAAATTATTTGTTGTCATAAAAAAATAGTTTAGCTTCGGTATACGGACCATGCTCACCAGGTGGGAAGGAAATATCCTTCTCACCATACTGCATAGTTCTCATAATATCTTTAGCTTTTGTAATTTTCCCGGAGCCTAGGCCGGCACTAATTACCCACGCCCAATCCCCGTGGTCCTCAAAAGTTGTATAGCGAGTTTTCTGCCAAGAAGGTCTGTCGAAAACATTTACTTTAAATTGTGAAGCCTTGCTTTTCCATATTCCAAAGGCTCATGTGGCAACTTGAATTTTATCATAAATTTGAATGTTGGCGGGCACCTATGGTCTCCTAGTACGCTAGAGGCAAAAGTCAAACAAGCGACAAATTGAGTAAAAGCAACCATTTTTTCTTGTTTCAAGAAAAGAAGAAGGAAAATGGGTATGCGAGAAAGGTTCTTGATAAAGGTGTAATTGTTAAAAACCAGCAATGAAAGTTTGATTAATACTCATAATGCTGAGGAAATCTCTCTCAGTTCAACGGGGTGATTTATCACATTTCTATACTTCCAATTAAGAGGAAAATAAATAAAAGGAAAAGCAAAATTTGAATGAGAAGGTAAAAATAATAGCAAGTTTAAGCAGATGAATATTAAAATGCTTCATGTTTGACAATGTAATAAGTTTATTAAAATATCAGTTGTTTATTTATAGCGAAGTAAATACTAATTATAAGCTAGGGGCATAAATAAATCCAAGGGTCTTACATGTAAGCCTTTACTGTTAATTTACCCGGTAAGTACGTGTGAATCATTTACGACCAGTTATTACGACGGGGGGCTTTGCAAGGTTATCTAAATATATTATTATCCGTTCTTTCTACAGTACACATTGCGTGCCTCGGAGTCGCCGTACAAGCACTAAGCTTTAATCATAATACAATCGGTTTAGTTTACTTGATTAATTAAAAACCTGGTCGAAATTGGTTTACACTACTCGTGGAAAATGGTTCCGCATATTTTATTCGTCGGAAGCTAGTGCAGAACGTTTACGGAGGAATTTGCCTCTTAATAGGCAAAGCTGGCTGGGTGGATAACACAGTTTCAAATATAACAAATAAGCTGGACTAATATCGTTGTCATGCTGGATATTATTAATTAGAATCTTTTTACTTGCGTTTATCAAATCCGAAAAACCTGGTCTGGAACGCTATGAGGGCATATGGGTACAATTGCTCGGTTTCCCGTTTTGCCCTCAAGTTCTTCATGAAGAGTATTTTACGAGGTTTGTTGACACCGTCCCTGTAGTTCCTTGCCACGTGACTTGGGTATGCATCAGGCCAATCTGGCGGCGGCTGCTTCTCAGGACGTCCCGGCTCAAAGAGATGAGGGTGGGCCCGGGCGAGGCTCAGCAGCGGCCACTGCAGCAACTGCGGAGGGACCGCCGATCCCAGCAACGCCCAGGCTAATAGCTGGTCCGCGGGCAGGACAAAAGAGTCGGGAAGGCCCATCAGACGCGCACCCTCGCGAGGGTGGAGTTGTCTGATACACGGTATGACGCCTCCGTGGCCGTCGTCGGGTCCCGAGGTCAGGTAGTAGCTCATTTCATGATAGCCTAGCCCCGTGGTGAATCCTCCCCAGCCTCTCTGATGGTATATGCGGTCCCGGGTACGGAGGGAATCGGATGGCTCGCCTTCATCTTTTTCCCTTCCCCAGATGCCGACTCGCAATTGGTTGTAGCTGGGGGGAACCGGTGGAGGCTGGAGAGGATCCCGATGGTCCAGCAAGATCCGACGGTCTCTTCCAGACCTTTTGGGCCTTTGGAGCAGAGGTCTCATAAATATCAAACCGTCGACTGTTTCAGGCACAGTACCATTAGGCCAATAATACCTATCATTGTTGAGTCTGAGATAGTCCTCGTATGACAACAAAAAATCCTTTAGTTCCAAGGACTTGTCGGGTTCATTTTCCGCGGGAGGAGGCCGAAAAGGGCCGGGGATCAGATCCTTGCGAACGGCGAGAACAACAACGTGCTCCCTGTGCTGAGGCAGGCCAAATGACGCAGCAGAGTACACTTCCCATTCGGTCCAATAGCCAGCCTGGTCGAGCAGTTCGCAGAAATTTTTGAGCGTGTGGGTGCGAGTGGCGTTGGCGATCTTCTTCTTTTCGAATTCCAGCAGGACAACCTCGTTGCGTTGGTGGCGGACGAGACGGAGGAAAGAATCCACGACTAGCTGCAGATTATCCTGGTGCTCTTTTTGAGAGGCATCTGCGCGGCGAGTGGGGAGACTGGCAGCAAGGACGTTTGCCCTGGGAATCTCTTCCAAGCCATCTTCCACTGCGTCCAAGATATCGCGTTTGTCTACAAAGTCTCGCCCCGCCAAGTGATTTGTCTCGTATGTTCTGGCGGCCTCAGGGTTATTGTCGATGGCGTAGACGCATTTCAGACCCAGTTCCGAGAGGGCTATAGTAGCGCTGCCGATGCCGCAGAACAGATCGGTAAAAGTGCCAGACAAGGCCGGAAGAGCAGGAGATTCACCTCCATTCTCGGCTTCGGCCGTTCTCGGCGATGATGAAAAGTTTACTCGTTGGTGGAAAGAGAAAGCATTTTGTCTTTGCCTGCTGATGAGCAGGTTGGAGAAGGGGAGGCAATTGATGTCGACGCTATGAACTGGAAGAGCCGCAGTACGCACTAGCACACGCCCTGCCGCTACCTTTGAAGATCTGTACCAAGACTTGGATAGGCTGCTGATGTAAAGTTGCGATGTGATGGACTTGGATGATCGTACCATGATGGGTAAGATACCTCAGAGCAGAGACCAACTCCCCTTTTCCGACTTACCCTTCCCTTCCCTTGGACACGGAACCCGTCTTGCACATGTTCATGCGACGACGCACGTTTTTTGCTACGCCGCAGCGACTGCACTAAGCGGTAGCCTAAATGTAAAGCTTAGGCAAGGTAGGTGGCTAGGTAGGGATAGCGTGACCTAATATTTGGAAAATTTGGGAAGTGAACCTAATTATTCGGGAAATTAGAAACACGCATCTGTTTTCCCTGTCTGTCGTTTGGTGTTGGTCAAATTTTTACGTGAGCAGCCAAGCAGCCTACGCCGAAGGTTGGAAGATTGTCACGTGACATGATCAAGAAATTATGCTTTTTATTTCGGAGCTTAAGCTTTACGCCCCAAGTCAGTTAAAAAAAAAAGCGCCTTGAAGTTACAGTTGACATATTACCAATTGAGTCAAGTCCTACATGTGGGAAGAACCATTTTTTTTTTTCAAGATTAAATAAGGTAATCACGGAAAAGCCCTGGTAAAAGGGTAGCATGTTCTTAACCTACCTAATATTGCAACCCAACCAAGCCAACCAACCTTCCCCGCAGCCATGACAGTATTTGTACCCACCTCCACACTGTTCGACCTTCAGCTGGAATTGATTCTGCTGCACCAAATCATCGCTGCGCCACCTGAGCTCAAGTGCAAGACGGCTTGGCGGGGTTGGCGGCTATTAACTTGAATTGTCAACCACCAAAGTCAGCATTCCGGGGGTCCGATCGGATGAACTACTGTACTGTACAGACAGTACGTACTTCGTAGTAGCAGCACATATTGCGAGGTACCTGAAGTAGAGCAAGGAGATCCTTGCCTTTCTTTTTATTCGTTTCGCATGGTAATTTGGCCAGCCTTGCCCACCCTGCCTGCCATGTTGCATGTTAGTTTGCTTATGTATTTCGTAGTTCGTGCAGATCGACAGAATCCGCGACGCCAAGGATCATCATATAACTCACTCCGCAGACACAAAGGAATTTGGCGATTATATACAGCCATTTATCAACGCGTGCCACAAAGACAAAACATGGCAAGGCTATACCTGAACCCAGAGAATTGATCCTTCAAAAAAAAAAAAAAAAAAAAAAAAAAAAAAAAAAAAAAAAAAAAAAAAAAGATTTATTGCCTACACAGCCTGCTTACATATGTGGATCAGGACAACCCGCTTGCTTAACTTGCCCTGCAGGCCGTCATCTCGACCGCCAAGACGTTATTGGTCCAGACGTGACGATGAACAGGCACCCAAGAATCACCCCCCGGTCGCTGCTATTTCGAGTCGACATGGTTCTGACACTCTCATTTTGAAATGGGGCTCCCTTATTTCTCACCCGTGGAGACTTTTAACAACCACTCGGATTGGAGATCATGCGTCTTATTTTCGACAAGATAGGAATGGCTCCGAATGCACTTCCCAGGGGGGGCTGAATGGAGAAAGAAAAAAAAAAGAGTGTGAGACTACTGTACAACGCGCTGCGCCCAGAGCCTTCCTTCCCCCATTTCTCGGGAACCTTTCAAGCCTTTTTCTACTTTTTCTCTACCACCGCATCGCTCCGTTCGATTGCATCCGCCGTCACTTAAACCCTGGTTTTTTGTTGTTGTTTTTTGGTCAATCTGCAAGAAAAAAAAAAAAAAAAAACAGTCACACAAGTCCACGAGATCCCGCTATCATAGCTCAAACACGCAGAATAAAAGCGGACCGAACCAAAGTTTATAACGAGGTAGAGGGGTGAATCACAGTCGTCACCATGACCGACTACTACGACAACTGGTACTTCGCGACCAACAAGACCAAAAACACATGCCCAACTAACCCCTTCACATGTGTCGCCCCAAATGCATGCGCCCGTGATCCCAACACGGGCCGCAGCTACTGCTGCGACGCCGGGTCTACCGCCGTGTGTTGGACCGGCTCGACAACGTGCCAGGGCGACGGCTCGACCATGGCCTGCGGCTCGGGCACGACCAGCTGGTGCTGCCTGGCCAACGGCAAGGAAAAGTGCACCGAAACGAAAAACCAAATTAACATTTGCTGGAGCACCGGATACGACACGCTGCGGAATATCAGCGTCGCCTCCCTCGAGGCCGTTTACTCGTCTCTGGCGTCAAAAAACCCTGATGCCAGCTCTTTGATGTTCACACCGACAGAGATCATCGCCTCCACCAGGACACCGGCCACAACTACCACCTCGACTTCAGCCTCAACAACGACGACCAGCTCAGGAGCTTCTTCAGTGACGTCCGGCACGGATAGTCCTCCAGCCGCCACCAACGCAGCAGGGGCAGCAGAGGGCGGCGGGTCTGGCAATTCCAACTCGGGCTCGTCCTCACCTGCTCTTGGGCCGGGTGCCATAGCAGGCGTTGTAGTCGGTCTTGTTGCGGCCCTGGCCATCATCGGTCTGGTCGGTTTCCTCATTTGGAGGCGCATTAAGAGAAAAGAAGCCGACAACGTGGCGGCCGCCAATGCGCAGTCGCCGGGGACGAGCGAGCTGCCAGGCCACAACGGCCTACCGTTTTCACCCCGCAGCGACGCATCTGAGCTGCCAATTGGATACTCGCACATAGCTGCGCACGGAGGCGGGCCGCACGACAACAAGATGTACCAAGACGGCGAGAACAATCGTGAATATTACAAGGTCCCAGGCACTTCACCGTCCGAGATGCCCACGCCGTACTATGACAATACGCCTGCTGAGATGCCGACATCGTACAACACGACGAGCGAGCTGCCGGCACAAGAGTATCATAGAGGCGGCGACGATGAACACACGCCCTTTACTTCGAACACGAGGCGTTAGCGGCATCTTGGGGACATTTTGCGTGTGGCGTTTTTTGTTTTTGCTCTTGGGGGCGGAAAAAAAAGCTGCGATACCTATTTTATTAATTCTTGAATAATACTACCATTCTAAGTATCAAGAGGCCTTCGCGATATTGCGCTCCTGTGGATGTTTTCGCTGGCGCAAAATAGCGCTGAAAACCTGGGTTGATCCTGGCCACCAGCTTAGCAGAGCCAATAATGGTACCCAGATAACCAAACTCTAATCCGTGTACTGACTAAATCACAATCACTTCCTTCTCCACAAAACTCTGTGGTCGCCAGTCTGAGCAACATTGTCATAGACCGTCCGCGGCATGCTGCTGCGGCGCTTTGAAAAAAAAGCTTACTGCTGATAGCAAGAACAAAATCCATTGGGCCATGCTTGTGAAAACGCCGCTGGTAAACGTCTCATGTGGTCCCACCACCCAAAACTCAACTTTCCTGCGTTCTTGGGTCTGAAGGAGTTCCTCGTGATGGCAGCTAGGCGTGCCCTAACCTGTGGCGCCTCTAGGGCAGATTTAACCCGGTCGTCTAATGAGAAAATAGCCTCGTACAATGCTTGCCATGCGAGTGCTGGAAGAGCAGAATTGATTCGCATGAGTCCACCTGTCGGGCATAGACCATTGACGCTGAAAACGTAGAGTAATAAGATTATGTTGCGCCAGGGTAGATACTGGGGTAAAATATGCAACCGATAGTCTGTAGTCAAGCGCTACGTCTTCTCCCGTCCTGAATCATACTGATGGCCGTTGGTATCCGCGTCGCTATCACCGTCAATCTCAACAACCTCGTTGATCTCAATGTATCTCGTGGCTTGAACAGTGTTGTTTCCAGAAGACGTTGCACTGGAACCGCTGCCACCAACAGGTTGCATGTCCAGCTCCACCAGGTCGTCATCGTCCGAGTTGTCAACGAACGAATATGGATTATCTGACGGTGTTTGCTGTGAGTGCAGTGTTTGACGCAAATGCGGCGGTTCGGGGCTGAGTACTATGTCAGGCGTGTCTTCGTCGATGGAAACACGAGATCGCTTCATGATGCCGCCGTTGCGGGCCATGTGGGAGCCAGTTCGGCAACCGCTCCCCTGGTCGCTAAGCTTCTTCCCGCAGCAGTCCCAGAAAAAGCCCTGTGGGAAGCGTTGGCGCATCTCATCCGTGTCGATCGGGCCGTCGTTGTCTTCGTCAAAGTCTTCCAGGTCTTCCCAGAAGCCGTCGTAATCCGGTTCTACTTCGCCTGCTCGTTACATTTTGCCCATTCGTCAGCGAGCTGCTATAGCGTACGAAACGGCTTGGTTGATAGACAGACTCGACTCACCTTCATGATAGACGCATGCGCCTTCCCGATCCTGACTGCGGAGAAAAGTCTCGCTGCAGCGCTCGCACTCAAACTCGTCCTCGTCCTCATAATCCTCAGTGTAAACCATGGGCGACTTGCGCTTCTTCCTTTGTGACTGTGAAGCTGACGGTTCGTAGTGTGCGCTTTCGGGTGGTGGTTGAAGCAGTTCTGAAAACTCGACGGCGCGCTTCAGGATGGACGGGTCATTGCACAGGGCCAGCAGAACCGTGTATGCCGTCCTCTCTGGGAGGGCTTTGATTCGATCCATTGCTTGCTTTGCTTGTTGGTTGGACTGCGGGTCGAGGTGGGTTTGAATATGTGCCGAACCAAGGCTGTGTACGGGGGTTGTAGGATGCAGTGGATAACGACGGATGACAGCTCTGATAGCTCGGCTTTCCGCAACACATGTAGCGGTATGGTATGTTGAGACTATGGCGCCGCTGGGTGTTGGTTGGTAAAGTGCAAAGATAAGGTAAATAGATGGGATGGATGGGATTATGACGCGTCTGCAGCGCCGACAGCTGGTTTTGAAGTTGAAAGTGTGTATTGCATATACTTTTATGCGTGTGGAATATATTGAGTGACAGTCTCTGGATCTAGATTAGAAATGCTCCGTAGTTCGCCCAGACATGCCCGGGGGATGCCTTCCCAGGGATTGGGCTCACGAGGGAGCGGGCGCGACGGCTTTAGCTTCCGGGTTGATCGTAACTGGCCGGACATGGAGCTTGTGCGGATTGCGATCAAAGTGGTCCAAGCTTGATTGAGTCAAGAAGGGTTCAATGCACAGACCAAGTCAAAAGTCGACCAGGCTACCTTGCTTGTCAAGCTACCTACGGACTAGCGTAGCTTTTCATGGGATAGCTTGGATAGGTACGGAGTACCTTGGGTAGGTGGACTAGCCCTAAGAAAGAGCCGTGCAAGTGGACCATTTTCTTCCATCACATCCCCACAAACACTGAAAGTTAAGTTGGGGAAGGTGAGTGATTGACCATTATTTCGGGTCTTGAAGGTACATTACCAGGCACTTTAACCCGATGTACCTTACGTTACCTACCTACCTAGGTACCTACCTACCTAAGTTACAGGTAAGGTAAGTAAGGTATCCAAATTCTGAGGAGCTATGGCGAACATCGGTGGCCCTCGGTGGCGAAGAACGAATACAACTATCCGGGCACCTAGGTAAGTAAGGTAGGCAAGTAGGCAAGGTAAGGCAGGCAACAAACCATCTTTTGACTTTTTCTCGTTCCTAGACATGCATTCATCGATCGAATACTGCGTTCGTCCACTTGTGCTCCAAGCAGCCACCCGGCTACTCGAGCACATCACAATCAATTTTATTTTGTTTGCCTTTTGCTTTTTGCATCCTTTTTCTTCTTTCTTTTCCGTGTCACATTCATGGTGTGACAAGCGTCACAGTCGTCATGCAGGCAGCCCACAGGGCGTGCAGGTCAATCGTTTTCGACATGGTTCTCCTGCCATTTTAACTCTCCGATGATTGGCGGCGGCTAGATACCTGAGGTGCCTACCTACCTAGACACTTCAAACGGCAGCCATCATGATGGACGTTGCCGCCAGGCGGGCGGGGCAGGTACCAGCCTGACCGCCAACATTACGAAGATCGGAGCTGCCGTTGCTTACTCCACCCCAGGCTTCCATCCACTGAAGACTGCCAAGTGATTATCAGCTCCCCCGGTAAATATCGGTTTGGAATTCTCCTTGGTGTTGAGGGGAGGTAAGGCAGGTAGTTAACATAACATAATCGCGCCCTGTCTGTTTGCTCACACTTTAAAAGAGCCGCAGGAACCATTGTGCCTAGGTACTTTGAGATGCAATACGAATCTTCTCCCCCAATATTATAGACAGTGACAGACTAATTTTTTTGGGTCCATTTTCAACCCGACCGGTCAAAGATTCCGATAATATACTTGAACACGTCACTCGCCATTACATTACACCACTAGGCAGCGTTACCAGCTTCTTGCCTATAGGAAGCTCTCTTTGCCGAACGATGGACCAGACAGCCCCGGTTTGATCAGAACTAGGTAGTTTTAGATGGGATTTTATCTTATCATTCGTTCCTTGCACGACACACTCAGTCAGCCACCACAGTTGCCTGTCAATCAACCTGGTTACCTAGAGCTGATCTCAACTTCTTTCAGCTCTGATCCTGGGTTGATATCTGGTTCAAGACACCTGGTTGTACATGGTATATTTATCAGAAATACCCCCTCAACAGCTATTCTTGATATTTCCGACTACGACTATCCCGTCAATATCATACGCACCCTTACTGGCGTACCTTTTGTCCTTGATCAGGCAAAAGAAATCAGTCAGCCGTTGTCTTCGCCATGAGTGACGCCATAGCAACCCTCATTGGCCTTCAGGCTGCCACTGGTGGTACGACAATTCAGGACATACTCAACCGCACCGCCCCGGGGCTCAGCTTCATACCGTCTTTTCTGCGAAAATGGCTTCAAATCGACATCAGCGCGATAATAGGGTTGCTTTCACTCATCGGCGCCATGTCAAGCGGCTTCCACTTCCTGAACCACATTAGTCTCAAGCTGTACTGGACTTTGACTCGATTTTGCACCGCCTCTGTTGCTGTCGCCGCCAGCGATCGTCTCAATCGCGAGGTCCTCAACTGGCTGTCTTCCACAGTCCTTATGCGCCAAGGCACCCGCGTCCTGGCCGCCCGCAGCGAGATGGTGGACGACGAGCGCTACTATTATCAACGCCCTAAGACAGTTCGTGATGACTGCGCTAATGAGACGCGCCGCCCCGTTGAGTACATGCCAACCTTTGGCACCACCTGGTTCTGGCATCGCAAACGTCTGTTTATCGTCCGCTGCGTTAGAACCCACAACCATCGCGGCGGTGCTTTCGGTCGCGATAGTCCAGAGGAGTTATTCGATGCGCCAAGTGGCGACGAGCCCCTTGTCGTCATGTGTTTCGGACGCTCCGTAGCTCCCATCAAGCAGTTCCTTGATGACTGCCGGGACTGGGGCGAGGCCCAGCGCGCACGTTACGTTACCGTCCGTACCTGCAAGAAGACTTACAACGGGGCACATTGGGATTCGACGATCCTGCGCCCGACGCGACCAATTCAGACGGTGCATTTTGACGAGCAGATCAAGAAGGAGCTGGTCGCCGACATCATCAACTACCTCGACCCGCAAACGCGAGACTTTTACCATCAGAGAGGCATCCCCTACCGCCGCGGGTACCTACTGCACGGCCCACCCGGCACCGGCAAGACCTCACTCAGTCTGGCGCTCGCAAGTATGTTCAAGCTGGAGCTGTACCTCCTGCATGTACCGAGCCTCGCCAACGATGGCGAGTTGGAATCCATGTTTGACGAGCTCCCGCCAAGATGCATCATTCTTCTTGAGGATATTGATGCCGTAGGGATACAACGACGAACTGAGCTTGCGACACGAATGAATGGACTTGCAGATGACGACGATGAAGACGACGATGAGGAAGATGAAAACGGCTCTGGAAGAAGCAGAAGCACCCTATCTGGTTTGCTGAACGTTCTTGACGGCGTTGCCAGCCAGGAGGGCCGCATTGTCTTTATGACGTCCAACCTGGCCGACAAGCTCGACCCGGCGCTTGTCCGCCCCGGCCGCATCGATCGAAAGATATACCTCGGTAACATTAACCAAGAGTCGGCGAGGCTCATGTTCCTGCGCATGTATGCAGAGTCTGAAGAGTCGCATTTCACGGACTTTGGACCTGCTGCAGAAACACACATGTCAGAAACCAACGCCCAGGTGTCTGGACAGACCACTCCTCCCGTCATCGCCCCGGCACCATCAACGACAACCCTTGCTGAGAAGTTAGGCACGGTTGAACTGGACGAGGTTGCAGCCGAATTTGCTTCGCAGATACCCGATGATGCGGTGACCCCGGCCCTCATACAGGGATTCCTCCTCTCACATCGCTCAGACCCGCTCGCGGCACGGGATGGTATCCAGGAGTTTATCAAGGATGAGCTGTCGAAATTGGAGCAAGCCCGGGAGAAAGCACAGCGAGCACGAGAAGCCAAAGCACGCAAGCGCAAATCGAAGGCTCTCGCGCAGCTGAGTGCTCTGGCAACTCTGACTGCAAAAACTCGGGCTAATCGGACCATTGATGACACAGAACTGGCGGAGATTGCAACGGATGAGGAGCCGGTGAAATCTGCAGCTGGTGGTGCTGCAGGCGCATTTGGTGGCCCATCTGATTCTGATGCTGCCCCTGGAGCGACAGAGGGAGCTGAGGCTACCAAGAATGGTGGAGGCCATAGAAATAACGCAGATGGCACTGGGGAGGATATTACTAGCAGTGGATCAGAGAGTAAAGTGGGCGAGGGCGGGAGTACAGAAGAGGGCGCAACTGAAGTTGAAGCTGGTCTACCATCGAACTCATAGATTGCTCCAAGTAACGATGGCCATGTGGACTTCGGCAAACCTGTTGGAGTTACGGGCGAGGTCAAGAGGCCAGAAGCCTGCGTCAAATTCCATGGAGTAAGCATTTGGCAGGGCGAGCGTCTGTTTTGCGACCAGGACCAAAATACATTTCAGCGTGCTTTGATTAGAACTAATGTTGTGTGTCTTGTATGCTCGAGGCTTGCCTTGTTGTCAACTGGTAGGACTGTTCTCGTTCCACCCTCTAGAATAGGGCCGGGTTGTGTTATCAATCAAGTCAGCATCTGTCTCATAAATAGAAGCGATATCACGGATATCTGTTGAATTGTCCATCCAATGCGGCACGGCATCACATCCGTGGGTATTTATGGTGTGACAAGAAGGATGAGGGGAAGTCAACTAACACACCTGCGGGTTCCCGCTTTGAATCAAACCCAAACCCCAAAGAGCATACCATAATAGTTTGTTGGCTGCTCATTTGTCTCATCCATACTTTTTTTTTTCTTCTTCTTTAGTTTATCCTGTGAGGAGCAACATCTCCGACCAGGAACATCAGCATATACCTACTTCTCCGGCCGTAACTATTTCTAAGCCAACATCGCCTTACAACACAGCAATGGCAGAGCCACAGCAGCCACCAAAGGCCGAGCCATGGTGGGCAGCGTTTCCGGCGCCCAAGGCACGTTGCCCGACGCTACCCGCAGACGAGCTGTTGAAACTGCTAGGGGACAAGAACGGTGCTGCTTCGGGGGAGGGCGACATGCTGCTCGTCGACGTGCGCCGCGATGACTGGATGGGCGGCACAGTGGTTGGCTCCATAAACCTGCCGGCGCAGAGCTTGTATGCAACGCGCGGGGCCATCTATGACCTCTGCAGGAGGGCTGGGGTCAAGAGGGTCGTGTTTTACTGCGGTGAGACCTATCTTGTACACTCTTCTATCGTAGATGCTGGCTGAGCAAGTCGTCGTCCTAACCACGAAGAATATTCGCCTACTCAGGGTCCTGCTCAGACGGCGGCAGGGGTTGGAAATGTGCAAATTGGTTCCAGGACTACGTCGACGAGAAGGGTGACACACAGATTCAGGGGATGCTGTTGGAAGGAGGAATCAAGGGCTGGGTGAAACGGTTCGGGGGAAGAGGTGTAGAAGGCTTTGATGAAAAATGTTGGAAGTAGATCTGACGTTATCTCATGGGTATCGTTTCTTTTTCTCTGAACCGTTGGCTTCCCGATTGGAGAAGCATCAGTGAGGCGGCATAAGCCACGCCACGCCACAGAGCGAGTCCAGCCAGACAGACCAAACGAGGCCCCTTGGGTCCTACCTAGGTAGGTGTGCCATACCCCGACCGTCTCTAGGTTCCGATGGGGATAAAACCTGGCCAGCTATTCATAGACACCATAATCGACATAGCTGGCCATAACAGCTCCCTCGTTCAAAAAGGTCTCCGTGGATCACATGCGCGTCGCTCTGCGCTCGATCCCCTCCCGGTTCCTTCCTTTTTTTCCCTTTGTTGAACCCTGACGTAGATCAAGTTTCAGTCCTCCCGCATAATGAATAGGCCGCATCTTCTTCTATCTGCCACCACCGCCACCGCCATGCCTGTCGTCGCCGCCTATCCGCTCCATTGCTTCCAGCATGACGACCGAGTTTCCGCGAATAACCTGCACATGGTTTTGGAAGCAGTCAGCGCATGCTGCAAATACAAGGCAGCAGAACAGAACATAGTTTTGAGGCAATAATACTCACCACAGTGCCGATCTTGACCTTCTCTCCGCCGTCCTTCTCCTCAAAGGCATCCTCGAGTACAATGTTGAGGAATACGTCGTAGCCGCGCACGACACCAACGACCTTGCGCGAGCCGTTGAGCTGGACAAAGACCTTCTTGTCCAGGTACTAAGTGTTGAAAATTGGCCGGTCAGTATATTATTGCTGCGGCAGAGAGACTGCCTGCTAGTCTCAGGATGGCTTAGGTTAGGGGGAAGCTTGAGACTCGGAGGCGCGCACCTTCTTCAGCTCGGGTTGGGGAGGACCCATTGTGCAAATCGGTGAACGTGTATTTGTGAGGTTTGCAGAGTAGTTTATAGTGACTTCAGTTTGTCTGCAATCGGCAGCCCAAATTGCGTAGGGGCTGAGACACGGACACGGTTTGTTGTTGGTACTATTTTTCAGGAAGATGCCGTTCAACCTGCAACCCGTCGCGAAATGGAAGCTCCTGCGCTACGAACTGACCGACCAGCGGCGGGCGCGGGGAGAGTTCTTGGGCACGTGATACTCGATAAGCCAAAGATAAAGAAATTTGTAGGGAAGCTCCGCAGTGACGACGCGCTGGAACTTTCGCGTTGAACCCCTGTCAACTGCCGCCGGTCGCATCGAACTTTAGGTAGGGACGGGACCTACCTTACCTACCTGGTACTTTAGACAACAACGGAATAGGGTTGAAAGTTGCCATAACTGCTCTTACACTTCAATCGAAAACAACCGAGACGACGCTGTTTCGTTTTCTAACAAAAGCCTTTTCCTCATGGCCAACCTGTTCAGCTCAAAACGAAAACCCCGTGCCGTCCGCACATTCGGCGGCGATGACGACGAAGACGATGCACCGAAAACTGTCGAAAGCTCAACGAGCGAACCGGTAAAGGAAGGTTAGTAATTCCGCCCCTATCCAGGACACTTTCATGCTTAGCTTTACTCTGGGCCATTGTGCTGATCACCGGCATTTTATCATCATGTTCAGCACGCTGACGACATGCCTTGAGCTCGCTTTTAGCAAATACATCCACAGCGCCGCTCAAGTTCGGCAAGCGCCCATTTAAGCAATCTGCCCTTCGGAAGAGCATCAACGTCCACGAGGCCTCGGAAGGAGACGATAGCAGCAGCAGCGCACGGCCGCTCCAGCCAGACCCCAAGCCGAAACCGACAAGCGCTGCTGCTGACGACGACGACGGGCCGGTGGTCGTGCGCCCCGCCCTAAGCCGCGCCGGCTCAACAAAGACCAAGAAGAAGCGACTCTCCAGCCGCCTTTCCTTTGGCGGCGATGCAGCCGAGGCAGATGATGGGGAGGCAGCAACAGACACGGCATTTGGCACCCCGAAAAAGACCAGCCTGTCAGCTAGAGCATTTGAGAATAGTGCGTTACGAAGTCGTCTTCCCATAGGGGGAAGCGGCGGCAGGCCATCCATTGGCGGTGACGACGATGGACCGCGCTATAGCAAAGAGTTTCTGGACGAACTGGCAAACAGCACTCCCAACACGCCGCGAGACATATCGTCGCTGCGGATTCACGACGGCGATGGTCCGCTGGCCTACGATGAGGCAATGGAACTTGACATGGCGGAGCTGGACGGCGCTGTCATAGTCAACGAGCCGGGTCAGGTGACCAGGCACAAACCAGAGAGCACGCCGTCCATCCTGACCGAGACTCAGATCCGGGAGCGAAAGGAACGCCGCGCCCGCCTGGCCGCCGAGCAGGAGTTTATGCCGCTTGAGGGGTCAGACGAGGAGGAAGCCGAATACATCAGTCTCGGATCCAGGAGGAAAAAGGAAAAGGAGTCGAGGCTCGTGAGGGAGGACGAGGATCTCGGGGAGGGCTTCGACGAGTACGTCGAGGACGGAGGGCTGTCTCTAGGCCGTAGGGCAGAGCGCGAGGCGGCCAAGAAGAGGAGGGCTGAAATGGCAGAGCTCATCAACCTTGCCGAGGATGATGGCGCCGATGGGTTAGGCGGTGACCTGAACGATGATGACGACTCGGAGGCCGAGCGACGCGCGGCTTACGAAGAGGCGCAAACCAGAGCGGGCATGGATGGTCTGAATCAGCAGCAAAAACAGTCGACGCGGCTTGGGACGGGAGGAGAAGTCTTTGAGATACCACGTATGAAGCCACTGCCCGACCTGGCTGCTTGTCTGGCGCAGATGCAATCCGTGCTTTTGGGCATGCAGGGCGATGTAGCAGCCAAAAAGGCGCAGGTTGCGAGACTCGAGATGGAAAAGGAGGAGATCACCACGAGGGAGGCAGAAGTTCAAGCCATTCTTGACAAAGCGGGCAAGGATTACCAGGCCAAAACAGGTGCTTCCTCTGCAGAGATAATTCAAGGAAGCGCAGTCAACTCACCGATGAGGCCTGTCCCGCCGGCGGAGCGGGGGCTAGAGAGTTTCGGTACGCCGACTAGCAATAGGATGGATATAGACATAGACGACGGGGCGACGGGTCAAGCTTGACCCATCGTATCTTGTACGTGGGATAGTGTAATGTGCAAAAACAAAAGAACCCTTGGATTATGGCTACTGCCATGCTTTACGTTGACTGAAACTGAGAAACCCACCGGGACGCCTGATAATGACGGTGCACTGCTGTGTGCACAAGTGGTATGTTACAAGCTACCCCAAACTAGACACGATGAATCGACCGACGATAACCTTGCTCAAGTGTGCGTCAAGGCCGTCCCTCCTCCTTCCTTTTCTTTCAGTGTTTCCTTTCGGTCCCACGAATACCCAAAAAAGTAGACGATAATGCCCACCGACAACGTCTACTTGCTAGACCTGCTCACACCAGCACCAATGACACCAGGAAGCTTCTCCTCTCCGACGCTGAAGAGCATGCCGACCGAGAAGCTGACCAGACCGACCAATGCGACAGTCATGCCGGCAATGAGCCAGAACTGCGTGCTGACATCCTGCTTGGCGCACGTGTTGCCACCCCAGAAGGTGCGGCTCTGGCCGCCCTTGTCGTCGTTGATGGTGGGGGCGCACACACACTGGAAGCACACAAGGTTCTTCTTCCCGTCGGCCGAAGTCTCGGCCTTGGAGTCGTCGGCGCTGAAGCGGTCGTGGCAGGCGCCGTGGCCGGAGCAGCCGTCGGTCGCGTTCATGCAGGCCGAGGCCGAAGTGAAGCAGTTGGGAATCTTGCGAAGCGCGGCGGTGGACGCAGACGATGATGACGACACGGGCTGCTTTTTGTGTCCGGTCGCCTTGGCCGAGTGCTCGTTGGCGCGGTGGTCGGTTATGACGGCCTCGGAGGCCTGACGGCGGTTCAGGTTGTTGGTCGCGCTCGTCCACTCCTTGACGCCTGCCGTGCGGCTGCTCTCGGGAACCAGGAGAATCATGACATCCATCTGCTTCTTGGTGGTGGCTGACAGGAGGGAGTCCAGGTTCGTGGTGAGGGAGGAAAGGAATTCTGGGTTCTGCGGAGATCGTTAGCAAACAAGTTCGACGTGAACCTGCTCGAGATGGCTTAAATTATTATAGGCGAAATACCTTGGCAACATCGTGCTTGGCCATCAGCGACCGACCAGACCAGCACTTGTCGTTCTCTGGCGTCGCCAGGTCGGCAAATTCGTCACAGCTTGATAGCACACTAGAAAAGTCCTTTTCGAGAAGCTCCGCAGTCGCGTCGGCGGACGGGGTGTCAGCCACGGTGAAGGCCAAAGCCTGCTTCCTGGCTTGGAGCCCCTGCCTCAATGCCCTACTATTATCCTCTGTGATGCCCTCCAACATCAAGACCATTGACGGATTCCTGTCGTCATCCTTGCCGCCGGAAAACAAAGCCCTCGGCTCGCGGCCGTACTGGTTCAGGTAGGCGAGCGCGCGGTCCGTCTCAATCTCATCGGGAAGATCAGCCGACAGGCTACTGTGATCATCACCGGTCGAAACTCGCTGGAGGAGGATATGGCGGACGAGCTGGGGTGGGAGACGTGGACGAGTGGAGCTGGCATCGTGCTTGGCTGAAAGGATGAAGGCTTCAGCATCGTTGTCGAAGCGGCTGTTGCTTGCCAACGCCAGGCCCGCCAGCGACAGCGAGGCGAATGTTTTTGTGCACCACTTCATCGTGAGCGCAACGGCCGGTCGTCTTTGAGCTTCGCAAGATTAAGTCGTCACAGGTCGGAGGTAGGTGAGCGATGAAGATTAATGCAGTCAGCCTCAGATGGTTGAAGGCTGTTGTTCGGCGATTCGGGATTGATAACAATAATTGTATGTAGCAATAGCAAGCACAAATGATTCGGAGCAGCTGCAAGGCCATGCAGTACAGTACGATAACACAGTGCTCGATAGCTCCTCCACAGACGTTGGAGCCTGTCCGTCCTTGACGTACTTTGTACTATAGTACGCCGTGTGGTGTTTGAGCACAGACCATTGCTACCCGGCTCCAGACAGGCAAACAGGCAGTTTGAATAGATTACGTCAGCCGGCTACGCTGGCCTCAGCGTGACGCGATTTCAACGGCGCCCGCCGACCGATGCTGGGCGGCAATTTACGAGAGAATTTGACTCCACCACTCAGCAGCGGGCGGCCATCATCGCAGATTCCGTACAAATCCCAGATCAAGTCAAGTCCATTCTTTCGGCATCGATTATCGCAGTACGGGCCTGGATCTCGACGACTACTTCACAGCCAGCATTTTGAAACGATTAGCCGCGATTAAAATAATTACTTAGAGAATCATTTTAAACTTTGCTACGAAGCGCACGCATCCCCCACAACTGTCTGCGTACTCCGTATCTACCACCACCCGGAACCTGTTACCACATCCCGAAAAAGCAACCCGACCTTCCGCCGACCAATATTTTTCCTCAAGCATAGTTGATCATACAGATAGCCATTTCACACGGAGGCCGAGTGTCTTTACGCCTTTAGCAGAGTCGTTTTCCTCCTCACGGCCGCCGCTCCGGCGCGCCACCCGCCCGACACCCGCCCTCCTCTCATCACAGTCGCCATGTTTAGGGCCATCTGGCGCCGGCCCTGGGTCAGGAACAAGCCTCGGTTCGATGTCGTCCATGTACACAGAACGAGTATTAGGGAGCCATGGCTCAGGTTAGTTGTCACTGAACACACCGCATTGTATCGCTTCGTATTATCCTGGCCCTATATTCTAACACAATCGCTTGCCCGGGATCTAGGCGTAATCTAGGCAAATGTGGCGCCACGCTCGCTTGCACATACTTTATACTCTTTCTGTTCGAAAGAAAGCTGTCCGAAATAGACATGGAGAGTCTTCAAAAGCATGAAGAAGATCTTCACTTTCCCGGAATATTTCTTCCGCTTCCTCACTTCGAAGTCCTGACCCAGCCCAAGGGGTTCCCTCGGAACGGCCCGGTGTGGGAGCGATACACGCGTTTTGTAGAGGACGAGTCACGGCGGCAAGCTGCCAATGGTACGCTCTTCTAACATCTTGGTTTAACTAAAAGATAAAATACCTATCGCTAACATCCGGCGCTTCTTGCTTTGCTTTAAAACAGTCGAGATCATAAACAGAGTTAGTAGTGCATACAAAGCACCTGGCACACCTTGGGTCAAAAGATTTGGACCACTACTATCAATCAACGCACACCTGACTATAATATTGCCCGGTGGACCCAACCCAGAGCCCTACCAGTTGGGCATGGTCTTATTGGACGACAACGAGGGACCATTATTCCGCAGACGCCTCGTCACGCGGAACTACTGGAAGAGGGTTGAACGGGTCTTTCAGCCACAGGCCCTATTCATGGCTTCCTTGGCCTTTATGTCTTCTCTATGGAATACAACAGTCATCGAAGTCAAGGAGGCAATGGGCGTTGAGACTGAGCCTGCAACACCGGCGCAGTCACGACAGTGGTCAATGCGCAACGTCCCTGTCTGGAGTCCCGACCCTCCCAAGCCGCCTCCGATTCGTATCTTGGGACCATTGCCTACGGGTTTACCTCCCGCGTTTGGTGGTTCGAATCCGGTCGTTCCTCCGCGAGCACAGCCAGGGGAACCCAAAGATGATGGTCTTGGGAAGGCCCCTCCCTACCCCCCATTGCGCCTTGCAACACCCTCTGGTGTCAACTCGCCTGCAAGAGAAGACAATTCGCAATCCTTGACCAAGAACATGGACAAGGATCAACCTAAGCCACGCCCAGGCTGGACAGACGAGGAAGGAAACCCTCTCATGCCCGTATGGCTTGACTACATGGCCAACCCGCAGACACATGCACCGCTCATGAAGCGGATGCAAAGAATAGCCCAGGCGCCCCGGGCTGCGTTCCTACGAGAACTAAGCAGATACCCGGCATGGCGATCCGCAAATACGTACGATTATCCCCCACAGGGTTCCATCAGGCTTGTGGGCCCTGTGGTTGTTACCACGCCTAGCGCGTATGTTCACCTGGAGGTATCGTATTGGTACGATCCGGCTACTAGGAAGGTGATTGACCAAGGCTCTGAAATCAGCCTCAAGGCTGTTGGCCACAGATGGGACGCCAAAAAGTCACCAGCAGTGGCACCAAAAACGACGGCCGATAAGTGGGAACACGTTCAAGGCACGGAGAAGAACGCACAGCCAAGAGAGCCGCCAGAACGCAAGGAATGACCTTTTTATAAAGACCACTCAGCTCCATTTGTTAGACTACCGGTTTTTGTCTTGATCTCCCCTTTTTTTTTTTCATTTGTGTTCCTGTTAAATCGAAGCCACAACTCAAGTGGAGTGGAATGAACGACAGTAGATTAAGCACAGCGAGATACCACCAATGCATTGCCTTACCAGCCACCATCTGTGTGGTCTCACTTTGGGAATCTTGGAACCTCCTGAGTGAGAAACACGTGTCGTGATTGATCAATGATTATGGCGTAGTTGGAAAGTTACCAAACTTGACTTTGATTGACTTAACAACAACGTACCCAGGGATCGTCTCCCGCCTTCAGGACGAACGAATTCGGCGCCTTAGGTTGGGTGTTTTTCTTCAGCTCCCACAGTGCATGATCCAGGAGCGCCCTGGGTCTCGCCACCACGACACGGTTGTTTACCTGCCCAGAGGTGACATGGAGGGCAGCGGTCTGGGGATTAAGTGTACGCCAATTTTTGACGATGACAGGTTCTCCGCATGGTTCCTTATCTGGAGATGCAGTACTCGTAGTACAAGGATGTGATAACATTTTTCCAACGCCGCCTACTTCCCAAATGCTTTCGGTTGGCCATTCCATTTTCCTGGGTTCGTACGATCCTATCAGGGCCAGACCTCCCTGGCAGTTCAGGCTAAAAAAGAAGAAAAAAAAAAAAAAAAAAAAGGCTTTCCACGCAACAAGCTGCATCAGCTACCGGGCGTTCCCGAGTTCAAAATCTAGGCGCGGCAAGCACCCGAGAATTTTCACACGGAGCCAAAAGCGTATTGGACGGCGCGGGCGCAGACTATCCGAGATATAAGCTATGAGGCAATTTGATGGAAATCGTGATTGCTTTTTTTTTTGTTTTTGCCCATGGAAGACTGACAATTTGTATAATAACATGATGTCTAGATGCAGCGATCTGGGGAAATGGATCAGGGATAATAATGATCTACAAATACGAAAGAGTGATAACGAGACAGCCATGGCAGCGACTTGAAATTACAAAATACGGACTGGGCTTGGAGGATTACCAATAGCAATAGAATCCACTGTATCAACTCACACGCCACCAAGGAAAGAAAAAAAGTGCCGAAACCGACCAAGCGTCCCGACGCTGGGAAATAGCGACAATACTCCGTTGCCCCTGCATGAAATATATCGGTTGCCAATGCTTAAATTCAGCCGAACCCAAATTTCAATTCGGCTCAACCCCGAACCAGTAAGTGGTAAAATTTGGGTTAACCCCTCGTCTCGCCTTCACCACGTAAACAGTTGAGTATCGTCTTCGTCTGGCCTTTGAGTGCCAAAGAAGGGTGGACTTTGTGGGTGGCCCGAAACGGTCCAACGGAGCTTACTGCGCCAAGATGCCGGGATTGTCTATCACGAACCAAAGAAGAAGAAGAAGAAAAAGAAGCAGAGATTAAGGTTCACTACGCTAGGTCTAGTTAGCCAATGAACAAAGAAGAGATATTGAAGAAAAAAACAACCTTCCCTTGTTAGATGGCCAAGCCACGGCACGCTAACTCCGTTTCCCTCGCGTGGGCTGAAGTACTATCATAAGGCTGAGTCGTGTACTGCCGCTATGCCATGCTTCAAAGGCAGCAGACATGCCACCACCACCACCACCACCATCTTTGGTTGTCTAATCTCGCCATCTGTGTCGCTCTCTTCGCAGTTGCGGTAACCACAATGTTTGTTACAGCGGTGCTCCTGACCATGGCCGCCGGCGTCGCCTTGGTGTCGCCGGCGCCGCTCAACTGCCCGATCCAGGGGCCGGCATTCCCCAAGCCGCGCGACCTGGCCTCGTCGGCGACCATGCAGGCCGCTTTTCGCAACCTTACGGCGACTTTTGAGGCGCAAGCGGCGGGTGAGGGCGGGGGCGACACGTCCTTTTCGGTCGAGCTGTGGTCCGTGTCCGACTCAGGGGGAAAGTCGCCGTTTGAGTTCCACCACACGGCACGGGAGCTGGCGGGCGTGCAAAACAATCCAGGCGTCAAGCATGTCAACGGGGACACGGTTTACCGCATCGGGAGTCTGACCAAGATCTTCACCGTCTACACATGGCTGGTCGAGGCGGGCGACAAGGATTGGAGCACTCCGATCACGAGGTTTGTGCCAGAGCTAGCTAAGATTGCCAAAGAGACGGCCGACGAAGTGAAGCGAGACCCGATCAGGAAGACGAACTGGGACGAAATTACTGTGGGGGCGTTGGCGAGCCAGCTAGCTGGAATAATACGTGACTGTGAGTTCGAAATTGTCACGAGATGGAATTTTGAGAAACAAATGGGCAGTCTATGTGATGTGGAGAGCCCCACGACTGATTGAGTCACTGAACCCATGCCAGATGCTCAAGTAGGGGAGATGGCAACGACAATGGACGCCAGCACCCGCGCCGCCTTTGGCCTGCCACCGTTGCCACCGGCCGATATCCCGCCTTGCGGGCCGACCCGCGTGTGTGATCGCACACGTACGTCTGTCTACCTCCAGGGACATGCGTGACTGAGATTTGAGTATATGTCTCAGGTTACTAACGAATGCATTTTCACCCGTTGTATAGAGTTTTTCGATGGCATGAATAAAGTCCCGCCGCAATATGGGGCCAACAAGGCGACCGTCTATTCAGACACGGCCTTTCAGATCCTCGCATATGCGCTCGAGCAGATTACAGGCAAGAAATATGCCAACATGCTCCAAGACTCGGTGCTGGCTCCACTGAAGCTGAACAGGACTTCTCTGTTCAAGCCTGACGACTCGATTGGCATCATCCCGACCACCAGCAGCAACGGTACTGTTGAGACGGGATGGTCGTACAGTATTGGTGAAGCTGCTCCGTGAGTTTTATGAGAAAAAGAACCCCCAAAAAGTCGGCATCAGATTGCGGCTGCACAAAAAAAAAAAAAAAAAACCTCTTTTTACCCTGGGGCTGACACTTGTCAATTTATACAACACGCAGTACAGGTAACATGTACGCGTCTTCATCGGACCTCTCGCGCGCGGGCCGCGCAATCCTCTCCTCGGCGCTCATGAGCCAAGCCCTGACAGCCCGGTGGCTCAAACCGGCATCGCTCACGTCGGAGCTGATAGCGGCGGTCGGGTACCCCTGGGGCGTGCGACGCATCAACCTCTCGCGGTCGCCCAACTACAAGCGCGTGACCGACGCCTACAACAAGGCCGGGCGGATCGGCAGCTACGCGGCCTTGATGGCGCTACTGCCCGACTTTGACGCGGGCTTCAGCGTCATGCTGGCGGGCAGGTCGCTCGTCGGCAATCCGACCTTCAACTGGGCCGATACCATGGGCGGCGTGCTGATCCCGGCACTCGAGCAGACGGCGCGCGAGCAGGCCGATGCACTATACTCGGGCCGATATACCGCGACCGGAGGCCTCAACTCGTCGCTCGAGATATCGACGTCACCCGACCGGCTAGGGCTCGGCGTCTACCGCTGGATCAGCAACGGCACCGACATGCAGAGGGCGGCGCTGTTCATGGCTAACGGGGTCCCGCCGACAAATCCGAGCATTCGGTTGTACCCGACTGGATTGGAAACGGCTAGGGATGGCGGTGGGCGCAAGGTGGCGTTCAAGGCCGTGTTCGAGGATCTGACGGGCCAGGCGACCGATCTAATGTTTACCACGGACTGTGGAACCTGGGTCGGGACAACCAGCGTGGTGGTGGGCGATGTACCGCTCGATCAGTTTGCATTCAATCTAGATAGCCGGGGCAAGGTGGAGAGCGTAGAGCCAATGGCGTTGAGGGTGGTTCTGAACAAGGGGTAGTTTGTTAGTAGGGGATTAATTTGGTTGGTTGGTTGCATGTACAAACATTACCTTGGTAAAATCTCTCGTGATGGGTTTAAACTTTTTTTACAGACCCTGTCGCAAGTTGTCAATTTGTGCCATTGAAATGCGGGGTTTCCGTGCTGGTTGCGTCACTCCTGTGCCGTTGCTTTCCGCAAATTTTTAGGTACACTAGAGACAGGTGTCGGCTGTTTCTAGGCTAGTGCTGTGGTAGGTAGGCAGGCATCTAGACTAGACCTTCGTTAGACCTCTGTCCACTCAATACCATTCTTCTTCAGCAGCCAGGCTAAAAGTTGCAGAGAAAAATATTCACCCCTAGTTTCCCGATCCTTCAAAGCTTTTCGTCTTGTAAATCGCTGATCGGGACCCAATACGATATACACGCAATGCTAACCTTTTTTTTTTTCTTTTTTTTCTTTAAGTGTGACACAAATTTACAGCCGAGGTTTAGGCATTTATTTCCTACCACAGTACGGTAGTATAGGAATTTGAATGAGTTTAATCCAATTGAAATCAATCTCAATCCAATGTTGACTTCATCTCTTGATAACTTTATTCTTCATCCGTGGGGCCTCCACAGTCAAATCCTGAGACGGGGACTCCTGCATACTACTACTTACGCACCACACACGCTCTACATACGCACTACACACGCAAGACGTCCGCGCGCTCCGACTCTTCATACCGGACGGTGTGCACCTCTAGCGTCTCGGTGTCCGCGGGAGACAGGTATTGTAAACTGCCTTGGCTGCGTAAATCATTATGAGATAGCTCTTGCACTACCCGAGCCGATATGCAAAGAAACAAGGACCCTCCTTGTCTTGCTGTACCTCGGTCGAAAGGATATGAGCCGGTCATCTTGTGAAGATGCATAATGCAGCATATTTATCAGATCAAAGCTACAGATACAAGATATTAACCAACAGAATATCTTTTTGACGACCATGCGAAACCATGGTCAGCCCTGTCTCGATTGAAATACGCCACCCTGGACAGCATCTTATACTATTTTGGTCTCATCCTCGGCAACACCGCATAGCTCCCAGATATTATGTGACTAGGTAAGTAGCTGCCTACCTAGGTACCCTAACTACCTCCACGAGTAACTCGAGTGTCTTGGTAACTTTAATAGACTTTAGCGCTCGGCTGTTTTCTGTTGAGCTACCTACCTTACCTACCTTACCCAGAGCAGAGGTCAAGTGCACAGAGGATGCAGATTAAAAGCCCAACATCCCCAACTTTACGAACTGTTGCATGCACATGAGAAAATTGTCGGTGTCAGTAGATGCAATTCCAATTTCAACTATTGGGATCACTATTGTTCTGAATATTCTCATCTTTGAAATTTCAGCCAACTTGTAATTTATCGTTAAATCTTGTCTCGGCTTCGACGTGCTTGGTACATTCATCATGAACGGCACACATACTCCCGGCACAGCGGCCGTCAATGGCTTACATCGAAGCAACGGCACCAATGGCACTTCGACCAATGGGATCAACGGCACCACAACATACGAGGACTTTGACGTTGTCATCATTGGCGCCGGTATTTCAGGGATAAACTCTGCATACCGTCTGCGCGAAGCCTTCCCAGACCTCAAATTTGCCATATTGGAGCGTCGCAACGTCATCGGAGGCACTTGGTCCTTTTGGAAGTACCCAGGCATTCGTTCAGACAGCTCCCTGTCGGTCTTTGGCTTCTCGTGGCACAGCTGGCCCCACGACATCGACTTTGCCCCGGCCCATCTCATCACCGAGTACATCGAAGACGCCGTCAAGACCCAAGGGCTCGACAAACACATTCGGTTCGGATATGATGTCAAGTCCAGCTCCTGGTCGAGCGATGAGCAAAAGTGGACGTTGGAAGTGGAGGCGCACCAACAGAAAGAAGGCAGTGATGATGATGTGCGCCACGTCAGGATAAAGACTGGCTGGATATTCATGTGTAGTGGATATTACGATTATTCCAGGGCACGCGAGGTCGATATTCCGGGCCTCGAGAACTTTAAGGGCGAGGTTGTCCACCCGCAGTTCTGGCCTGAAGATACCGACTGCACGGGTAAGCGCGTAGTCATTGTCGGCTCGGGCGCAACCGCCATCACCATCATGCCGGATATTGTCGACAAGGCCGCCGAAGTCACCATGCTGCAGCGCAGCCCATCCTACGTCTTGGCTCTTCCGAAGAAGGACCGCATCAGAAACTTCCTCCGCAGGATTTTGGGCATTCGCTTGGCAAGCCAGATCGACTTTTGGCGCCGCTGCTTACTGGAAGTCTTCTTTGCGCAGGCATTCCTCCTAAGATTTCCCCAGGCAGGGCGCAAATACTTGGCAATGGAAGCAAAGAAGAACTTGCCGTCGGATTACCCCTTGGATGTGCACTTCAACCCGCGCTATGACCCCTTTGAGCAGCGACTCTGCATGTCACCCGATGGAGACTTTTGGAAGGCCTTAAACCGACCCAACTGTCAAGTCGTGACGGCTACCATCGATACTTGCGACGAAAAAGGCATCGTGCTCAAAAACGGCCCCAAAGGTGTGCATACACCCGAGAGGCTAGACGCCGATATGATCATCACGGCGACGGGTCTTTACGTGCAAATGCTCGATGGCAAGTCCCCTGTCGTGGACGGCAAAGTGAAGCCGACCAACGAGAGCTACATCTGGCGCAGTTGCATGCTTGACGGCGTGCCCAACGCGTGCTCCATCCAGGGATATGTGGCTGGTTCATGGACACCCGGCGCCGACATACGAATCAAGACGGCGCTGGCCGTCATGAAGCACCAGAGGAAGATTGGAGCCACATCAGCCACGCCTTACATGTCCCCAGAGGAGAGGAGGAGCATGCCCAAGCGGCCTGTCATTCCAAATAGCTCGACGTACCTCAAGGAGGCGAGGAGTCGACTGCCGTTGGTGGGTAATAAGGATCCATGGCAGTACGGGTCGAATGTCGCGGCGGATATGTGGCGGTATTACACGGGGGGTGTCACCAAGGGGATGAAGTATGCGATGCCAGGGAACAAAAAGGAACATGATGACTGAGAATGCAGTCTTGCTGCTGGTTTTTTTTTTTTCTTCTCGCTTTTAACTTGTACATTTATATTGTATATTTTAGTGTTAATTGGCTTACAATTTATTTATTTGATGCTGTACATGATTGCCAAGCAAATATCAAGACAAGAGTTGGCAGATCTGGACCCCTAACCCTGTGCTTATTTATTTGCTGACATCGGATTTTCGTTGGGTTTTACAACAAAGTCAAAATCTTTCGCTGAGCAATCCAGTCTTCACTCTCTTTAATCACCAAACCAATGCTAAATCCCCAGTGTTGACAAAAAAGTCACGTCGATTCACAATGGGATCCAACGATATCACGCCGCCGCATGTGCCCAAGCACGTCGTCCCCGTCTGCAATCTCCTCCTCCAGGTGGGCGGCGCGTGCTGGACGGTAGCGTACGCGCTGTACCTGGTGGAGTCGCGACGGTCCAAATCCTACGGCATGCCCATGTTTGCGCTCGCGCTGAATTTCGCCTGGGAGCTCGTCTATGCTTTTCAGGTCGCCGAGTCGCCCCTCGAACGCACCGTCTTTGCCATCTGGAGCGTCATCGACGTCGGGCTCGTCTACGGCGTCGTCCGATTCGGGGACCGCGAGTGGGGTCGTCACTCCGCCTGGGCCGCGCGCAACCTAGGTTCCATCTTTGCCGTGCTGCTAGCCGTCGCCCTCTGGCTGCAGTGGAGCTTTGCCAATTGGTGGATCGTCAACAACGTCGGCAGGCGCGAGGGCAAGTTCTACAGGGGTGTTGTCGGGCCCGACACCACTGAGCTGGGCTTCTGGACCGCCGCTTTCTGTCAGGCTTACTTGTCTGCCGCGAGCTTGGCGCAGCTTGTCATCAGAGGGCATTCTGGTGGTGTTAATTGGTCGATTTGGTGAGTTGATCTGGGAATTGAATTGACCGAGGACCAAACAGGCATGTTGGATCTGTATGTATACCTATTTGAATTGCTGACATTTGATCGTCTCAAAAATCCAGGGCATCCAGGCTCACGGGCTCCATCGTGGGACTTTGGATCAACTACATCTGGGCCTGGTACTGGTGGCCTGAGGCGCACCCATATGTCGTTTCTGAGCCGTCATTCTTCTTCTTTGGCGTGTCTATGCTCAGCGATCTCATTTATGCGCCCGTTTTGTGGAGGACCCACGCTACCGAAAAGACACTTGCGGATGGCAGCAAAGTTGCAGGAGATGAACAGTCAGAGAACGTTTCAGTCAAGACCAAGAAGCTTTGAAAAAATACGGCTTGCAATCCGCGCACGCAGAAAGAGGTGCGACTAGTGGAATCCAGGTCACGAAAGAGGGGAAACGTGTAAGAAGAAAAATAAATAACATTATTGTCTTGCAAGGCTAGCAAGGCCACGAGAACCTGCCCCGTTGACAGCCTATTTGGGTATATAACCAAAATCCGAAACTCATACATATGAAACAGAAACCGAATCCCTCCTGTGTATTTGGCCTCTCTGAAGCACATACTTTTGCGTCTCTTGCGCCGCGTCCAACCTGCTCTGCTGCGTTTGGTGTGTTTGCTGAGTACCATTCGAGTAACCCTTGAGGGTGGACCTGATCTTGTCGCGAACCAAGACGCGGAGGGCTGGAATGGATGCTGCTATGATGCTGAGCCCGATCTCGATGTATGAATAAATGAGGAGCTCGGAGGCGGCGACTGTTGAGAAAAGAGGTGGCGAGTCAACTTTGATGTTTTCCACAAAGAAAGGCAGAAGGTCATGTGAAAAAGAAGCAAAAAGCTTACAGGTAAAGTCACCAGCAGCCAAGCCAGGTATATATGCTGCCTTGACGCAGGCGGCCACTCCAGCACTGTCGACAACTAATATTAGCCTTGCTGTTCTCCCTCAGAATTGCAAGCCGCAACGTCATTTTAAACTTACAAAACACCTAAACTCATGGCCGAGGCAACCCCAATTTTCTCGGGCAGCCTCATCTGCAAAGACAAGACAATCTTCCACGGCACCAAGACCAGCATGATGTCGATGACGCCCGAGTAGGCGGCCATGACGACGGACAGGATTGACTGCTGGGCCTTCCAGCACTCTCCCGGCAGCGTGGTAATCCAGACCTTGGCGGGCGGGTTGCATTGGAACCACTGGCTCAGCAGGTTTGCCGTCATGGCGAGGTTGATGGTGACGATGGCGAACCAAACCAGCGCCCTCGTCAGCTTATCGGTGGCGATCCTCAGCAGCGTCAGCCCAAACGAGGTCTTGCTCAGCTGCGCGGCCAGGATGGACGTTGTACCCGCGACGTTGGCCAGCAGCGTCAGGTCGCCCAGCCGGGTCGGGTCCACGACCGAGATGTGCTTTCCGCTGCCCAACGAGACCATGATGGTGTTTACGAGCGCCGTCGCGTACATGCACATCCACGAAACCAGCAGGATGTAGTCGTCCCACCATAGTCCGCCGCCTGACCGTGCCACCTTGGCCCAGAACCGTAGGCTCATCAGAATCAGAGCGATGGCGCTCGAGGACCAGGCCGTAGCCACGATGGCCAAGCCCTTGTCTTCATGCAGAGCCGCATTGCTGTTGCCGTCCATATTTTGCTTTTTCTTATTTTTTATTTTTGGCCTTTTTGCGCTCAACTATTAGGCGGTGGGGAAAAAAAGGGACCAACAGCCCTTGGTCGAGTCATCGGGAGACCGCTATCTTGTTAGACTTGAAAGATGAGATGACGGGCAGCCAGAGGATCCAGACGAAGGGTCGGACGAGGGGGGGATTAACAAGCAAGTTGCGGCATGCTCAAAGTCTAGATATAGATCACCTAGAGTCAAGCGGGAGAGATTGCCGAGTCGGGGAGTCCCCGGGGGAAAGAGGGGGCAGGGCTCAAGTTTGGTGTTTGCAGTCGTTCAGTTGAGATCGGAGCAGCGTATGACCGCGAGGAGAATTGGAAAAGGCAGGTGTGTAAATTATGCAAAGGCATTGTATACGTGAAATCCAACACAGCTATAGAGATCCCCCAAATCTCTTCTATGCGCGAACCCCGGGACATGGATGAGAGCGGTAGAATCGCCGCGATTTGTTTCGCGTTCTGAACGAGACCGAATTTTATTCTTTCCATTTTCATTTTGACTTTTTCGATTATGTTTGGGGCAATCAAGGCTTGAAGACGGGGAGCTCCACTCATACTAACACACACTCACAAGTTGCATCTTTTTCATCATACCTTGTCACTAACCATAGACGTAAATCTGTTTCTCTGGCTCCTCTCTGTTTCTTCCTCCCTTTGTTTTCTTTTCCTTTATTTCTCCTTTTTCCCGGATTTACCACAGAGCTATGCAAACACAGAAATAAGCTCCTCCCCAAACCATTGTTGTGAGGGCTGCTGACTCGCGCCGTTCCCTTGTCTCGGCTCGTCTCAAAAGTCTCAACAGGTTATCGCCCCGACAATGCAACACCCCGCAAAGGATTACGTTTGACGGTAATCGAAACCATTTAAACCCCGGGAACAGGGTCCATGGGGGTTTATTCTTGTCGCCACTAGCCATGCGTAACTGTCACCAACCAGACTTTGTCTGAAGCAACGGAATATTAGCTGGTCATGCTAAGTTGAATTTCTCCCATTACTTTGCCCCTTCCTGCTGGCCCCAGGGGGCGATCAGGTCCCCAAGACCATGTGTATGCTCACAGAACCCCTATTGGTACACCTTAATGCTTTCATTTTACCACGTAATAGCAATCACTTGCAGTGTGGGCATTCTGTGATAGAAACCTGCAATGCATGGAGAAGTTTGTTTCTTGTTACATTCATAACCACATGCATATCACCTATTAAGCCTCCGGCTTCTCGAGTTCCGATGATAATCTTCCGTCCTCTTGCGTCTCCGTTCACTCCTCATCATCTTTCGCTTTTGTAACAGTTGCAGTACAGTTGACGGATAGCAATTAACCTTTGACGACAAGGTCAACCAAAATCAATCAATTCCTTTTCAAGCTGGATGTTATCCAAGCTGGCAAGCAAAGACCACCGCTGCGGGCGAGCTTGTTCCAGATGATCTGTTGGTGGCAGCCAGGACAACTTGGCTTATCCTTTCACAAAATCCGCAAGGCAAGCTACAAATCACTCGGGCGATGGACCCGATGAGATCCCGGAGAGTGGGGGGACAGGGGCTGTGATCAACCTTGAGACACGAGACAGATCTCTCAAAGGTGCATATTGTTTTTCCATCATGAAATGCCTGCCGACTCGCATACTGAGGGTACAAGAGTCATCTGTGGATGCCTCTTGCCGTACAACTCAGTCTAGACTGCGTAAGGACACCGCCCGAAACAGTTTCGACTCTGCTAGTGTGGTCTGGTCTCTCATTTGGCTCATCTTTTCGTCCCTGACTAAGCTAAGTTGCGGGTAGATCAGCCTGCCGGGATTTGTTGTCCATGGGTCCTTGACCTAGAGGTCGATCTCTGCTGCGCAATGACAAATATCTATGAGATACACACCGGTCTATGAAGCTCAGTCAACGCCACCCGACAAAGTGTTCAAGTGGTCGAGGTAAATTGATACTTGGGGATCTCGCCGACCATGAAACGCAACATTTTCGAGTTTCACTTTCACTTGATGTATATGACCAAAGCAAAAAGAGTAAGGTGGAGATTTCCAAAACTACTCTGTGCGACTTGTGAAATGAGCTCACGGTATTCTTGCGGTATTCTTGCAGCATATATGCACAAAAGAGCGCAGTTCCGTATAGCAAATACCCAGAACTGAAGCAACGCTTAAGAAGCACGCGTCAAACTCACCGTGAAGAAGGCAGCGCAGCCGACAAGCCAGCGTCCAATCTATCAGAGGTTCAGGATCTCGCCATCTCGGCCAGATAATCCACGATACACGAAATAACTACTCGGAGTCCGAGGAATGCAGCATAGTGGCAAAGCTCCCGGATGTTGCTGGAAGCTTTTGCGAGGGCGATCCTTGCATGAGAGGTAGATAAAGCTACCGAAGATACCCGGGTCCCCATAGCTTACAGGTAAGCCATGCCGCGCCGCCACGATCCGAGCCCCGCGGACATGGGAATACCCCTCCCTGGCCCGATTTGAATTGTTTTATCCCTCTCAAGCTGGAATGCCTCGGCCGAGTTATGCATGTTATAAAACAAACACCTAGTTGAACTTTCCCGACGACTGGTTAAAATGATGCACAGCATCAGAGATATTTGATGTCCACATTCACATGCGATAATATTATGACACCAAAAGTCCGGATACAGTCACATGATCAGGATCACCTTGTCAACTCTGGTTGAGACTAGATAGTGACAAGGCCCTCGCGTCTGAAAACAGCTATTTCCTCTCAATTCCACGTTTAACGTTTACGCCCCTATTCAAGTGCATCAGCGACAGAGATTTAACTGATGGGATTTCTGTTTCTGGAAAGGAACAGAATAAATCACGCAGACCGAGGACCGCATACCAGTACGCATTTCTTGCCCTAAAAGACTTTTCATCCTGATTACGCAAAGTAACTAAATACTTGAGCAAGCTGTGCAAACTGCATCAACTGGCATTCTATAATTTCTATAAGACATGTTTTGCTAGCTCTACAAAACAAAGGAAAAAGGGAGTGGGTTTTGCGTCCCGAAATTTACCATCCTTCCCAGTAAGTATAACCGTTCGTGACCTTGGGTGAATCCCAGACCAGCCTCGAGCTCGAATCCTCAGGTCGTTTCGGCCAAGCCTTATTCAGCCCTTTCCAAATTGTAGCCTGCGTCCACGTGGCGGGGTTCGCCCTGCCAGCAAAGAAACTTATTCCAGTGCTGTCAGGACGAACGGTGTAAACCCGGGTAGTGAGCGCAAACCTGTCGTTGACAAAGATTTCCACCAAGGACTTGTCAAATACGATGGTGAAATTAATATCCTCGGTTACACCGGTGGCAGACGTGTACGGTTCAAAATGGCCTGTTAGCGTATGGGTGTTAAACACGCCTTTCAACAAGGTGCTGTGCTCCCGCTGCACCACGATTTGTTTGGCATGAGCGTCGTATATGATCCTGGTATATTCGGCGTTGTCTGGGCTTTGCGCAATAATAATTCCGGCAGTACCCTGAATAGGTTTAAGGGTGACCTTCATAACCCAAGAATCGCCCGCATTTTGGATAACCTTTATCGGTGCACTATATGCCTGCAAAACTCCAACGTTAAAGGTCTTTTGAATCGCTCCATTCGTAAGCAGTCTCATTACGTCAGGTAAAGGTCTGATGCCCATAGTTTGGGCAGTATATGCACTCTTAGAATCGGGAATCCATTCGTTTCCGTCACTATAGGTGCTCGACCTCCGTAGTCCTGGGGTGCTCTTGACAAAAAGTTCAAGGGGCAGGTTCATGCATCCTCCATAGCCGAAAGCCTTGAGGACGTGATACTGCCATGATCCTATGGGATGATTCTTCCTATCGTCGATATCTTCGTTTGCCCAGCCCCACATAACCCTCCTGTTGCCGTTTCCTCTGCGGCCATCTACAAACGAAGTATGGGCATATGAAATGCCCCAATCCGCTGCTCCACTGGACGTAGGCGTGAATTTTGCACCACCGCCACGTCCACCTGTAGCGGACATTGTACCGCGGGACCAGACAGCCCAGTGTTCATGCTGATGCAGTGCCGTATTGCCACCTTCGGTGCCCATAAGAGCAAACCATGCGCTGTTAGCTCTGCTGCTGCCCCCATTGCGGTTGATTGGGAGGGTAAATATCCCGCTGGTTTCGAAATTATATCCGTAAGAACCGGTTACATCGGGATGACCAAGGCTTGCATTGGGGGCGGACTCCCAAACAGGCCCGATAAAGGACCATCTCTTTAAATCCGACGCAGGCGCGGCATAAAGAGGCATACGAGCGCCCAAAAATCCAGGGCGTTTATTGTTGGGAGATGTGGCCCGGGTTTGCCCTTTGAGGCCCGAACCCAAAGTGAGATAATAATGCGGCCCGACTCCACGAATAGCATCGAGTTCAGGGCTCGGAAACACATAAGGGTCACGAAATCCGGTAACGCTCCAGCCTTGTGGTGGGCCTTCGATAATGTGACCCAAATCCTTCCAAGTTTCACCATGATCCGTGCTGCTGAAAATTGATTGAACCTCCATACCTTTTCTATAAGGCTTTAACCAGTTCGTAGGCAGGTCATAAACACTGGTTACAAAAGATAACAATGTGCCATCTTGCTTGCCGTTGAGGTTAACAGGCTGTGTAGATCCGGAGAAAAACGAAATTGGTCCTCCTTCAAACCGCCCAGGGGCCAAAGAGACGGATAAATCGTCTTGCCAACCTCTAATATCACTCCAATGGAACAAGTCTTTGGAGACGGCATGACCCCATGAAACGTTTCCCCAAAAGGCATGATTGGGATGAAATTGATATTGCAAATGATACAAATCGGTAGTGGGATCGTAAACGGCACCGCATGGATCATTCATCCAACCAGCCGGGGCGATAAAGTGGGAGCGCGGCCTCCATCTGGTGAATAGACTGCTGTTGCGAGCTTGGTTGAGTATCCAATCCTTTGTTATAAGATCTGGGACCCGAAAGGATCCTTGTCCATGGGCGGCGTTGACGGTGGCGACGCCGACTATGGTCGCCAAAAGAGTGGATGTGAGCATTGGAAATGTTTGCTCTAAAGAATGCCGGAAAAGACTGACAAAGCTTCAACAGCTGATAAAACCCAAACGAAATACGAAAGAAAACCAAAGAAAAGAAAGGAAAAAAAAAGAACTTATCGGGTTGTGCTATAAATGCTTCCTCTCTAATGAAGAAAGGTCGCACCCAGTTAGTTTAAATACTTCTGGTGATTATCCTAAAAATACTACCAATCACCAACCACCAAGATCAACGGCTATATTACCAAAATAAATAAAAAGTTCAAATATAATGCCGGAGAGAACTGCCTTGGCCGTTCAATGTTTTTAATTTACAACTAGCCCGGGAATTATTCAGTTTAAAAAAGGAAATGGAGAAGACAAATCAAAAAGAAAAAAAGTAGGACAGTAATAAGCATACCAACCCATACAACGTAAATACAATTTACAACTAGAGATATGCATACTGTGGACAGAGATAAGGAAACTAATTTAATTGCTTGCATGATTAGTTGATGGTGAAATGTGATAAATATAAACCGTGATTATGCGTGAAATTGGGTTGATAAAAATGGGTTGTGATAACGGGGATGACAATTAGCCAATGTAAGGAGCGCAATCGGCTGTAACATGTTCTTATTTGCCAGTAATTCTAAAGATTAGCCAAAAATAGTTCAGTCAATGCTTTAAAAGCACACAAAGTTCGGCACTGTACCCCGGCATTACATATTATAGCTTCCATCATCGGCATAAGACATAAGATACAGACGACAGACCGTAGTAATCACGTTACATGAATCGCGTGACGTCACTTTTGTACCTGGTCACTTGGATTTTACATCCAACTTCCGGCAATTCCGAGACTTGACAACATCGAGCTTCCTTGGTTGATTTCTACAGTATATGACAACGATGGCATTCAAAGATACGAACCCAGGCTTTCCAGGTGAAAATGTGAGGGATGTGCTTTGCGTCGGCGCAGGTCCAGTCGGGCTCTTGTTGGCACTCTTGATTAAGAAAAGCGGCGGCGCCGACAGCGCCCCCGCCCGGGGCACCCCCACCTCAGTCACTGTGGTGGACAGACAGCCGGCGCGATACCCACTGCCACGAGCCGTATGTCTTGACCACGAAGGACAAAGAATCCTCCGGTCGACTGGTCTAGGGCCAAAACTGACGCCTCTACTCGAAAACATCATCGGCTTGCCGGGGACCAACTTTTCCTGGAAAGATGCAGATGGGAAGAGTGTAAGCTGAACGGCTTCTCCAAGGTTACTGGAATAGTTGGCTTGAGGAGGGTGCTTAATCTGCCTGTCCTTATCTCCTTGTCTGACTCTAAATTGGTTCTAGATTGTGGATTTAGAGTGGGAAAAGCCTACAGCGAGTGGCCTAAACAGGGCATGCGGTTTCTGTCAACCTGAGCTGGAGAAATTGCTAGAGGATGCCTGCAGGGATGCCGGCGTTGATATTCTTCGTGGGTTGGGTGTGTCATACTCCTAGTCACTTCCACTATTTTTATAACACTTGAAAGTATACTGATGTGCAGGGGAATCAACCCTAAAAGAACTTAGCAGCCTCCACCAAAACGACGATCATGTCACTGCCACATTCAACAAATGGCCGAGGAAGGAAGATGGATCCAGCACAAAATCCGAAGCCACCGTCATACGCACACGGTACCTTGTCGGTTGCGATGGCGCCAACTCGACTGTCCGTTCCCTGTGCGGCATCGATTTCAACGACCTCGGCTTCCAGTACGACTGGCTCGTGTGTGACATGCTGATTAAGGGCCACGGTCTGCCACCAAAGGTGCTGCCGCACAGGAACGGAGCGCAGATTTGCGACCCGAACCGGCCGACCACCTTCGCCTTGGCAGGCAACGGCCGCCACCGTGTTGAATTCATGCGCCTACCCGCCGAGACCAAGGAAGAATTCTTTTCAGAGTCCAGAGCCTGGGAGTTGCTTCGACCATGGGGCTTCAGCGAGTATTATGTCGACATGGAGCGCGTCGCCTTGTATACTTTTCGAGCGCGCTGGGCAGGGGAGTGGCGGAAGGGTAGAGTGTTCCTTGCAGGTGATGCTTGCCATCAAGTGAGTGTACCGGGGTTCCTTGGCGATTTAAATTGAGATGCTGTCGTCTAACGGAACCTCTGCTCCGGTATCCAGATGCCACCTTTTCTAGGCCAGGGCATGAACAGCGGCCTCCGGGATGCCACAGCCCTAGCATGGCGTCTGCGTCTGGCCCTAGATGGCAAGGCTTCTGAGTTCTTGCTGGATTCGTACTCCACGGAGCGGCTGGCACACGTCCGAGCAATCATTAACCACAGCGTGCTGCTTGGAAAGGTAATTTGCGAGACCGACGAGGCAAAAGCTGCAGCTTATGCGAAAGACCTGAGGGCAAACCGTGAGTCGGCTGGATCCTACCCCCCCATTTTATAATGGCTTACAAGCCGAGCGATGAATCAAGAACATATCTTTCACGGGCGCAAAACCGGGCAGCTAACACAAAATTTCAAACAAGCTCCGCCACATGGCTTTGATCCTCACCTTGGCACACCCGGAATTTGGGAGGCGGATGATCCCGCAGCAGGTCTCGTAGCTTGGCAGAGGCCAGTGACAACAGGTCTTGACGGTGGAAAAGCCGATCTCTTCGATCAAGTGTACGGCGCCGGCTGGCGATTGCTTGTATGGGGAGACACACCCGGACTACGTCTATCGCCCGCTGCCAAGGAATTCTTCAATGCGATTGGGGGCAAGGTCATTGCACTCAAAGCGACTGATGATGTGTCAGGTGATTATTGCAGGTGGTTCAAGGAGGATTTAAACAATGCCAAGGCTGTACTATGGCGGCCCGACTTTTACATCTATGGAGTGATTCGGGAAAAGTTGGAAGAGGCCGAAGACATGTTGCTCGGATTGAAGGAAAAGATTTCCCCACCCTTGAAATAGATCTTGGCAGTTTACTTTCTGAGAGAGTCGCGCATGGCTGAGAATAGGAACAAATATTCCATTGATAAAAATAGCCAAAAAAAATGCACAGTCGGCGTATGCTTGCTTGCGTATTTGAAGGTCAACGCGCACAATTAGGAGCGACGGGACAATATTATTGCACGGATCGGATCTGAAGCATAAAAGATGGAGCATAACCCGACGGAATTAATCTGGGCGCGCGGGAAGAAGCGACAAGGGGAAAATAAAATGTAAGAAAAGGAAGGAAAAAATAGAATAAAAGCAAACCATCAAAAAGAAATCTAGCCAGCACCAAAACCCCCCCCAACGGCGGGAGAAATGCCCCGCAAACAGAGGGGACAAAGGAACAAAAATTAAATCAAAACGACCAGGATCTTGACATGTTGATTAGCGAATGCAGTTTAGCAAATCGCAAGTGGAGGTTTGGCTGCCGATCCAGTAACCACAAACGGAATAGACTCGGGTTGCTACGTTAAAATTTTTGTTGGATTTTGGTGTTGTGTGCAACGGTAACATCGAACCGAGTGGTATGCTGCGCTCGTGAATTGCTTTCCAAAAGCAGCAATCACATCGCCAAATCTTCAAATTTAGGCTACTTACTGACTGGTTGGGTTTGTACCTGGGTACGGTTAGGCACCTACCCTACCCATTCTTATATTTTATCACGTTTCATTTTCTTGATCTACTCCCTTGCTTTCAACTCGTCAGTTTAAATATTAATCTGCTGCCTGTCCGTGCTTGTTTCTCCTCCCTGCTTGCTAATTGCTTGCTCAGGCCGGCATTTGGTGGATCCGAATCACACCGTTTTCGGTGGGCGATGGGAGTGGCTGGAGGGGTGACGAATTTGTACCGCCCCAATTGGTATGCTCTGCGATCAGGAAAGAAAAAAAAAGGGGAATAAATCAAGACAGAAAGAAAAAAAAAAAAAAGAAGAACAGTACACACCGTTCTAAAATGGCTGCCAACATGCAAGCTTGCTCAGGAAAGGAAACCATATCGCACCAGCACTAAAGGGACTAGTCACGTTTTTTTTTCTCTACCCGCACTTGATAGACGCAAGGACATGGGCCAAGGGTCTAGCTTCGATTCTACCGTACCCAAGAGTTCCAAATTTGTCAAATCAGAATGAATTGATTGATACTCTTAGATTGATTATAAAGAAGGTGACGGAGACCGACTGCCCAACCTACTGGGAAACGAATTGGCTGTTTTCAAGATTGGGCCCCATTGACTATTACTTGGATTCAAATCATTCGGCAAATATACATCGAAAAAAAACGAGAGAGAGAAACATCAACCCTTAAAAAACACAGCTCTCCGTCTTCGCCATCCAACAAACCATGAACCGCTATAATCTCGGGCTGCAATTTTCCAAATGCAGCGATCCGGCATGTCCCCAAGTCGTCAACCTACAAAGATGCGCCGCGTGCAAGGCCGTCGTTTACTGCAGCCGCGACCACCAGGCCTCTGACCGACCGCGTCACAAGTCATCATGTGCCATAGTAAAGAAGCAGATTGCCGCGTACGAAGCCGAATCATCGACGCTGCGGGCGCGCGTCTGCCCGGACCAGCACGGTCAGGTTCTCGGGGCGACGGCAAACTTCACCGTCAGCGCCCTCAGCCAAATGTTCACCACCATCGCGGGTGCCACAACTCAGGTGCCCAGGTCGTACCTCCAGGCCCGATCTGACCTCGTAACGGCGCTACTCAACATCCGCACAGGCGAGGCCGTTGATGCCGCGCTGGGACACGCCATGGCCATGCTGAACGCCGACAGGGGGGACGTCTTGGGCGTCAGGAGCATCGTGCCGACGCTGCTGCTTCGGCTAGGGAGAGATCAGGAAGCTTACGACTTTATCAAGTGGTACGCCACTGTACCTCACGACACATACAAATGGGGGGACCCCGCAGAGCCATTTCTTAACCTGAGCAACGAGGATGCGACCGAGGAGCTTGACGACATGACAATCAAGAACCTGATTGTCGAGAAGCTTCCGTTTCTGGCTGCCCTGGTCCTACTAAAAGTCCGCCTGGCGCTGGACCTCGCAAACCTGACCGAATTTGTAGCCAAGAGACAAAACACCGGCAGCGAAGAAGACGAACTCGAGGCAAAGATGCAGTGGGTCCGGGAAGAAGCCATGAGTGGCATACTACATAACCGCCAAGACCTGATCAGCAGATGCGGCAGTAGTCAAGGGGATGCGCTGCAGGAGAGCAACAAGGCGCAGATCAAGAAGCTAATTGCCGCAACTTCGGTCAGGAACAAGCACTACTGGCCGGCTTTGCACAACCCGACGCAGTACAGTCACGGGTCACCGACGGTATACGCGCGGGGGTCTAGGGAAGAGGTTATTCTGGCGTTTAGGGAAACGTGGTATGGATGGAGCGAAACGCCCCAGGCGTTGGATTTCATCAAGGCACTCACGTCCCCGGACGTCGGGTCGAGGTAGCAACAGTGGAGGGGAACTTTTGTCATTTTCTATTTCTTTTATTTTCTTTTTTTATTACCTTTTTAATTTTCTTTTCTTTTCTCTTGCAGCGTAATCGCATAGGAAGTGAATACGATTGGCTCATCACCTTTTCTTTTTCTTTCGTTTCCTTCTTGTTCTTCTCGACATTAATAGACAGGGGTGTTTAATAGCCCGAACGTCCCCACCCCGGGTTGCGAAACGACAGCGCCTTGAGCGCCCCCAAATTTTCAATTTACTGGTACAAGCTTAACCAGCCCTGCTTATATGTCTGTCCTCTCCGGCAGGCAAGGCAACGATAGTGCTACCAGGATTAGGTGTGAGTGGGCCCTGTGATTCTAGAAGGGAGCCGTTCTACTCGATCCTCGTATCGATAATGTCAAAACATTTCTTTTCATGTTGCATTTTACTTGTCGCTAATTATCTTTTCATTGTCGCTTGGGTAAGGTAGTAGATATACTCAGGTTGCGCATAGATGTCGGTGCAGAGTGGACCGAGGTTTGCATACGCCCGCTTACAACTACTGTATGTACTCCATAGTCTCGCATTCGTATTTGAGAAGTGGTTGGCAGCCACCCAAGGTAACCTTGGCTACGGTATGCGAGATGCTACCGAGGTGAGGTGACGAGGTTTTAAATGGAGACAAGGGAACATACAGTAGCTGACAAGCTGAGTATGTAGAATTATCCAGCGAGAGTGGGGTGGCAAAGACCTCGCTAGTACGTATTCTGACTAGTTGCGAACCTACTACGTGGTAGGTGAGCAAAGGGACCGACCGCATGCTACATTGGAGGGATAGATAATTATTTTGTAATCAACAGATTAGATTTGCCCCAAATGAGACATGACAGCCGCCACTAAAATGTCAGCAGCATCAAGCCAAGACCTGCACGCCGGTGTTGGGCGCCTATTTTTTTTTCTTTTCTTTTTTTTTCTTATGTATATTTTATGTACAAACTAATCAACATCTAATAATCCCTCGCATCCAGCCTTTCCTCAAGCTCTGGGAATCCTGAAAATTGGATACTCCTCGCCCACCTTGAGCGGGATGATGTTGAATGTCACGTAGCTGTCAATGTTCTCCGGCTCCAGCGCGATAAAGGCCAATGCAGCGTTCTTTTGCCTCGTGCTGACCTTGAAGCTCCCCACAGGGAGTATCACGTCACGCTTGTAGGTCCCAGTGGTGACGGTGTTAAGCACGTGGCCTTCGTACAAGGTACGAGCCAGGCTGGATGATGTTACGTTGAGCGCTTCGACCGTCTGGTTGAAGGTGTAGCCCAACCTCTCGACCTCGAGGCCCAGAATCTCGAGCCGCTCCGCTACTTCGTACCACGTTCGTGGAATGATATAAGCCTCTGGCCTGGCCCGCGTCAGGTTCGCAACAGACGGCGTCGTCCGCTGCCACTGCACCGGCGCCTTGACGACGCTGCCGTTGTCCCTGTCGATAAAAGTAAAAGTGCGATTCTCCGGGACAAAGTAATCGGTCACGACGATGTCGTCGTCGCCATTAACAAACTCTGCCCGCGCATCCTCGACAGCCTTGTACACCTCCTCGGACCGGTCGCGCGCCATGTTGAGTATGGCCTCGATCTTGACGAGCTGCGTTGCTACCCGCCGCTGGAAGTGTTGGTCAGCCAGGCGGATGCCGCGCGTCTCGAGGAGGAACGAGATGGTCTGGCCCAGTCCCGCGGCGTTGCGGCCGGTGCGGGCCTCGGTGACGGCTTGTTCGAGCCGGATGGCCGAGCCACGCGTCGTGTTGGTGGTGCCCGTCACGTAGTGCTCCCAACGCAGGCCGTGCGACTCGAGCGCCTCGCCCATGGCTGGGATGAACTTGTCGAGCACCTCGGAGCGTATAGCCGGGTGGATGTTAGGGTTGATTCCGCCTGAGAGGAGAGCATCGGAACCGTGCTGGTACACACCGCCAAAGACACTGGGTGCGGTGTATTCGTCTGCATCACGTCGAGGGTCAGAGGTTGGTATGTCTTGAGGGAACTCGATGGAAGCAGCATCAACAAAGACTTGAGGACTTACGCAGATCAATTGCAATATGCGGGTCAAACGATGTCAACCGCCGCTTAATATCCCTCGACTGCTGCTTCATAAGCTTGATATGCTCACGGTTCGGGTCCAGGTTGTTGGCAAGCTGGCGTTGAAAGTAAGCAACCCCGTCGACGTTGTAGCGCGGCAGCATCCGGATGTCAATTTTCTCGAGCACCGAACGCGCCCACGTCTGGTTGGCATCCATCTTACCCAGGAACGCAAGCCCAGCTTCGTCGGCAGACGGCTCGTTCCCATGAATGGCTGCCTGCATGTAGACGCGCAGCTTGGGCTCGTTGCTGGGACTGGGCAAGGAAAGATAAATGTAAGGAAAGTTCCGGCCCTCCTCGGAGAGAAAGTCGACAGACTCATATGTCATCCATTCATTCCGATCGGCAAGGACTCGGAGGAAGTTATCTGCATAGAATTATTGAGTATACAAATCATGGATCAATGGTCTGGATGAAGTCAGCTCACCCATTACCGTCAGACTTGTCGGACCAGAAGTGCCATTGGCAAAGCCACTTTCTCTGCGCTCCGGGTTGAGAAAAGCCGGCGATAGAAGCTCAATGTCGACATCTGGGAAATTCTGCGCCACAAGTTCTGAGTCCTTGGTTACAGGCACCCAATTACTTCCATAACTCAAGCCGGTCTGGATGCCTCCCGACTGTGCAGCAATACGAGGGAAGAGGTTGCCTGCCAACGCAGCAAGTGAGCATAGGCGGGAAGAGAGAGTGACCATCTTTGCCGACTTAGAGGTTGCAGGTGAATGGAGAAAGAAAAGCAAGCTGCCTACCAAACATAAGTCAAAGAGAAAGCCGCTGTCGTCTATCTTTATACCAAGAGAGATAGTATCTTGGCATATCTCCAAAATTTCCCGAAAAAGAAGGCCGATACCGACCTTCTCCTCACGAATCCAGGAAAAAGAAACGGTTGCCAAGTTGAAAAGATGCATGCTCCGCACGATGCCATATGGCGTCATTGAATAATGTCTGGCAATATCTGCTTATGGCCGCAGATCGTAACCTTCCTGAAGTTGTTGAACCCGCTATCCCCTATCGAACTTCAACGACTCTGCGCCAAGCTGCCTATCGACACCATGTGATTGATCGATAGGTATTTCGGACTTCTTGTGCGGGGTGGAGGAGGACATCTGAGTCTAAGGGCAACATGGCATGTAAGCAGACAAGATGTATGAACATGCTTTGCTTTCTATTGACGCCATAACCCTTAATATCCAACACTCTAGTCTCTAACAAACAAAAGGGAACCCCGTCACCATCTAGACTGAAGTCCCCGTCGCCGCCGCCAGCTCAAGAATCCCATCCACCAGAGGTTTGACATCGGCCGGCTTGATTGGCACCCGGTGCTCGCCGGCCCACTCAAGCAGCCGCGCCGTGCCGTTCTCGCAGTACATGTGCAGAAGCTCTTTGTGAAATTTGAGGTCCGGGTCGAATTTGCCATGCACATGCAACGTCGGTACCCTAAGCAAGTGGTGACCCTTTGCGACCTCGGTCTGATCCACGTCCTGTCGAGTCACGGGTAGCTCCGCCCTGGGTCTCCCGAGCAGGGCAGACCGACAAGTCTCCGGATCTAGTGACACGATGGGTCCGCGCCCAGCCATTACCACCCCGAACCGCCATCCGTCGCCTGAGACCGGCGACTCCTGATTCTCCCCCTTCATTTGCTGTCGATAGAGGAGGCTGGCGGCCACCCTGCCACCCTGGGAAAAGCCGAGCAGGCCTACCCAGGGGCCCGTGGCGCCGGCGTTAGTGTCATCCTTCATGGCGGCACCGAGGGATGTGTCGATGGCGGCGACGACTTCTGCGTCTGGGCATTGATCCTTTTCGTCGGGGAGCCAACGTTTGAACGGCCCGCAGTCTGCAAATACGGAGCCGACGTCGGGTCCAGGGAGGCAGGCAAAAGGGGCTTCTGCATAAACGAGCCGAAAGTATGGCCGCAGGCATGAAGAGAGACGCCGACACTGGATCTGGAAGATGGGGGCATTGGTACCGCTTCCGTGGAGGCAAAGAATGCGGGGTAGGTGGCGTGTATGCTCGTCGTACTCAGAAGCCATTTCCCTGCCGTTTTATAGGCTGCAAAAGGTACTCTGTGCTGTCGTTTTAAGCTATTCGATATGAATTTTGGCTTTCCTGCCCACCCAGATAAAGATGAATGTAAAAGGAGTATTATTGGTGAGCTTGTCTTGAGTGGAAAGATCCTGGCCAGCACCCTAAGTTTAAGGACAAATTGATGAATCGCTATCGATCACGTCCTTCGCCATGCGGGGGAAAAAAAAAAAAAAAAACATCGGCAACCAACATTGCCGATAACCTTAAATCTCGGTCAGACCGACTCCGAATACTGTCGAGCGCTCTGACACGTGGTATTTATTACACCAGTTAACTGCCTTAATCTAGGCGAGTAGCAAATAAAGTATTGGGAGAGGTGAATAAATGGCCTGAGCACCTATATATTTCAAGTACATTCTCTACCACCCAAAGGATACCCTGCTGGTCAAGGTACTGTTGGGTCTTCCGTGACCCCTATTAACATGGCAAATCTTTTTCCAAAAGCGTGTCTTCCTTTTGCACTTGGCGCTTATTTCCAATCCCAGCGCCGCTAGAGTTAGACTTAGTACCACTTACAAGAGAATCAGAAGCCTTTATGGCAGTGCAACCATCGGGTTGTACTCAACACCACCTTCAAGGTCGAGCCCGTTATGTGAATGACGTGGCTTTCTTGAGCTTCAGCCTTACTTAAACGAATACTGGCCCCTTCGCTCCATACTCATCGATCCCAATACCAGCTGGGCCGCACGAGGGGTGGGGCGGCAATCCTATGGGATGCCCACCCCTGCCCGTGTGAATGTAGCTATAGACATGACCTATGAATGTAATAAACGCTGCATTTTGGGCGGTGGCGGACTAATTTCGGCTCAGAGGGCTAATATCGTCCTGGAACAGCTGCATTTTCGTAAATTTGTGGGCCAAGTACGTACGCCGAAACTCCAAGCTTAATATCTACCGGCGCCCTGAGTTAGCACTGGAATTGCCCTCGTCGATAGGAAATGAAGTAAAGTTGTAACGACATTCGGTATTTATCGAAGTTTTTGCTCCTCCATACCCAGGGGTTATTTGCGCAAATTGAAACAAGACTCTGACAGACATGCAAAAGGTATCCCGTCATCACTATGATATATGCCTCTCCAGCCCTTTTCCAACTATGGAAGCAGCTTCTTAGCAGCTGCACTGGTGCGGAACGAACGTGTTTGCGTTGGCAAAATTGTTACAACACAATTTTGCACATTGTTGAGAGCTCGGACGGGGAAACAAAAACGATTTGCTTTTTGCTAGGGAATTCTGAAAGTAAAACTATTTATGTGGTAACGAGCGTGTTGGTGTATAAACTGTATCCGAAATGTAATTTATTTCAACCGTCTCACGATTTTAATAATCCCGTTCTTGGATGATTGTAATCATTCCAGTATCCTAATTGTCACCTCCCTTGGCGTCCTGCTTCGGTAATAAGGGCGGTTACCTGCAGTATTTCTAGGCGAAGGTCGCCAGGAGGGGTGTAAGTAACCCGACCTGGCCTTGCTGGTACTGGCCGAATCTTAGTTGAAATATTTAAGTCCGGCTTAACGGTGGTGCTCCTTCATCCACTTAGCCAATTCATCCAGATTAACATATATGCGTCCGTTGCAAAAGTCCGAGCAAACGTCACTAGGAAAACCATGGTCCCTGCAATCCTTGTAACAGACTGATGGGTCCGCAAGGGCGCCGGAAGCGAAAATAAAAGCAAGGGGAGTGATGAAGCGCATTTTTTCGGTCGGTTAAAAGTGACGAAAGTGTTGGAAGCTGTGTCGAAATATAAAAGATGTAACAAGATATAATTGTTTAATGGTAAATTGAATTATAAATTTTCGAAATAAGGGAGAGAAACCTTTCAACTTTTATATAAGTAGATATTATTAAAAAATGAATCTTTGATGTTATACAATGTAGTTCAAAAGATAAATATAAGTTTTGATTAAATATAAATGCTGTTAAATTAAGTTTTATTTGAACAATTCACGTTCCCATAAATTATAAGTGATATTAATAAAGAAGAATAATTAAAATTAATAAAGGAAAAACTATTTTCAGTGGTTTTATATAATTAACATATTCGCAATTCAAGTTGATAAATGCGCGCAAACAAGTTAAAAGTTTTAACGGCTGTAATTTAAAATGCGAGCTTTTAAAGATATTAGTTAATTTGCATATTAAAGTACAAGACTTTAATTATATAAGCTAGTATTATATTAGCATAAAAAGGTCGTTATTAACGTTATGCGCATATGCTTGTAAATTTTACAAGTTAAGCAGCATTAACGCAATGAAAGTGGAAATTAAGACTGTCATATAAAGTTATTAAACTTATATTTCATCGGCAATGCAATCAAATTATTATTTCCTTTTTCTTTTATTTTGAATCGGTTACAAATGGCTTGTCCGACGGCAGCAATCAAATGCCAGCTCGCTTACGCCATCTGCAGCATTAAACACCCCTTCCCCATTGGCCTTAACTTGGCTAGGGGTGCTTGCAAAGCTGGGAGGAACATCCATAACAGGATTATTAATAAAGAAATTTCTGGGCTTGAGCAGCAGGGTAATGGGTTCGACTGGCATGACTGGAAAATCTTCGGGGGCTGGGAAGTGCACAACGCCGAACGTATGCCATAGCACCACATCTGTATTTTCAACCGACTGACTACCGTCACTAACCCATTCCGTAAGCCCTAGAGACGGTTCCCCCGATGTCTGAGGCACGTGGCGACCGGCGGCCCAGAGTTGATCATCGGCGTCTTCATAAACCATGCAATTATTAGGATGTGGAACAACGTAAGGCGGAAAGTTCTTCTCGGGGTAGGAGTGGCTTACATTTTGTTACGCATACAGCATTTCTTGCGAACCCGGCTCTTTTCCATACCAAAGACCCCTCCTTGGGCAACAATCCAGGCACCTCTCGGCTGATGAGCTTATATGAGGCAGGCTTGCCGCTGTAGGGGTGCAGCCGGTTGGTGTTGCAGATTTCCCAGGTTCGACTCGTCGCGCCATTGTAATTAGTTCTTGACTCGGCTGTGGTGCGGAGCTTTGTACGCTTGGCGTAGAAGCCATTGCCGTAGAAGTTCTCAACACTACCAACTGGGGCTTCGGAGGGGACCGCGTCCGACATAAACACCGTGTTGTTGGGTCCATCGACATTGGCATCGATGCGAAGGCAGAAGAGGTGCTGGTGGTTATGGGCATTTACCCCTAGGATATTTTTGCAAGTTAGAAACGTGACTGTCTGAAATGGCATGGATTCAGAAGTATAACATACCAGGGTAAACCTGGGTACCCCAACCATGTGTGTCCTCGCCTGGGTTCATCGAATATGTGTTAAGAATGCCAGTGAGCTTGATCTCAGGCTGGATTGAACCATCTTGCTATATAACGGTTAGTGGGTGCTTGAAGGAGGCATTTCCAAGTCGGTGCGACTCACATGAAAGATCCACTACGAAACCAAATAGTAAGCATGTGCGCTCTTAATAGCTCTTTCCATTGCAAACCTCGGGCCAAGCTTACCTGTACAGCATATTCGTAGTTTGCCGCAGTGAACACCTGCTGAATGATTAATTTCCTTGCGCGCGTTACAATTGTGGAGTCATCGCGGAAGTCGGTGTGTTTAAAGAGAATGCCGGCGTCCTCCTCGTGGATGCAAATGGCGTTTTTGATCTTGCGGATCTCGCCGTTCCGGGTAGGAAAGTAAGCATCCAAATAGTAAATAGACCCTTTGCAGTCGCATCCCAGTGCGAGACTGTTTGTCATATAACCAGCACCGTACTCTCCGAGGTCGAATGCGTGCTTCCTCTGGTGGGGCCGTTCCGGGCAGCCACTGAAAGTACCAGTTAGTGTCAGCACGTATAGGACAGCATAGGGGCTTTCACGTGGACGCACTAGGGAACAACCATCTCCGAAAGAGAAAGTCTATAAAATACGGGTCTGATATTGCCCTTATCGTTGAAGGTAATATCGTTGAGGACGATGCCTTCACGGTAGTTGAAGCCAATATGGAACTTCCAGTTTTGCCACTCGATCTGGCGGCCGTTGAGTTTGAAGGACACGCCCTCTGGCTGTGTAATGTTGATCGGCTTTAGGTTGTTTCGGTATCCCCCCGTCTTGTTGACGGCAGCAGGGTGGTAGTTGACCGGCTCGATGGTGCTTAATGGACGTCGTACTTTGGGTATGTCGATGGCAATAATCTCCTCTTTTGCTGCGTCATAGATTGGACAGAAATCCAATGGATACTGGTACTGGCAGTCATCGACGTCAGGACGATAGTACATGAGCGCCTGCTGTAGACGGACCTTGTTGCCGTAGCGCTCGTCGTAGCCGATAGTCCAGGGATCACAGTAAACCTTGTGCATGTCGTCTTTGGATATACCACTGAGTATGCACTGCTCAATGACCCTGGGATCCGTGCGACATATGTGTTCGACGGCGGTGAGCTCCTCCATTGTGATCTACTCCTTATTGTTAGTCTCGGGGTTCCGTTCTGCCCAATCAAGCAGCATTCAATTGTAATATACGTACAATGGGCTGTAACCCATCAAGAAGCTCCCAACTGATGATGGAACCGGTGGACAGATCGACTAGCCCATCGTAGACCTTGCCCCCTGGGGCAATAACAACCACGTCTGCCACACGAACCGGCTTGACCATCGTTGTAGGGTTTGCAAGCCACGCCGTCATTTCCGCTTTTCGCGGCTCGCGGAGGGATACAACATTGAAAAAGACATCGCCGTGCACCTTCTTCACGATGCTGATCGCAGCTTCAATCTCACCAGCCGAAAGCGGGTCGAAAGGGTGATGCGCTTCCATGATTCTATTGCCAGGAAGAGTTATTAATCGGTGACAGCCGCTATGATTCACTGACAGCCGTTGGTTTGTCGATACCGCGAATTGCTGAAGGCTCTAGTTCTCGTCAGTGCGAGATTCTTTTTCGTCAATTTGCAAGGCTATGCTCAACTTTGTCGTGGACCACTCATCGTGGAACAGAGAATTATTTTATTAATAAATACAGTTCTCCCAGAAAGAATTGAACCGCAATCCCCTGCCTTGGTTTCTTGGCAGATCGCAATGAATTACCCACCATCTATCCCCAGATTGATAGCGGAGTGGTGATAAGCTCAATGGGGCCGATAAGCTTGACATAACAGATCCGGGTCCTTTCTTTCTGGGACGTTGATAGTGATAAGCCAGCCAATTAACCGAGTGATCTGACCTCGCGCCGAAAACGGACGGGCGTCGGTTCCGAAGTCCAGCCTCTTAACTACCTTGCTGCGCGGGGTTGTAAACATAAATGGGAACCATATCCCACGCCGCCCCGCGCGGAAGCGGAATATAGTTCCGAGATAAGTCCTGGTTGCCCCGAAAATGACAAAAAGTCAAAATCACGTGATAGCGGGCATCCAAAGTTGGGCATTTCATCTTCTTATAAGGCGGACAATGAAAAGGCCGAGTCTAATTCTTTTTTGCTCCGACAGTTTTCACATAAACACTACGTGCTATGGACAGGGAGTCGAGTGTAAACTTTCCAGCCCGAGAGATGGTAGAGATAAAAGATCCTGCCACCCCCCTCTTTTTTCTTTCTTTTTTTTCCTTTTTCACAGACTGAGAGGAGTGCCAGTTACCAGTGCCAACGCGTTTGTAATGTGACATGGAGCACGCCCTCACGTCATCGTCAATTAGTTGACCCAATCAACCGGACTGGCGGACCAGCAAATGCTACTTTTAATGAGAGCATATTGGAAAGTTGGGCGCACCCAATCTGTGTGACTAACAAGGGGCGGAAGTAGTTGAAAGGCAAGCTTGCAAGTACAAGTTTCTTTGAAGAACCAATACTAGACTTGAATATGGAGTTCCCAGATTTGTGCAAGAACATTTGTTATATAGCTAGTCATACGGTCCGTTGCAACATTACCCAGCGGCCTAATGCCAGTAACGACTTGAGAGTATTGGGTGGGGTTCGATGTCAACGCACGCAAAGCAAAGCTGGCAAGGTTCCAAAGCTAAAGGTGTAGTGGAAAAGATTGGGCAAACTTCATTGCCTCCGTGTCGCTAAAGTCACTAGAATTACAAGTTCAGTGTCGTACACGCGGCCCTTGCAGTCCGTCACTGGACCTCGGTGCTTTGCGCATTGCATGATGACGAGCATATTGATCGGAAGAGCGCATAGAGCAACCCTAGAGGCATGTAACTTGCATTTCTTATCGAGGAGTCTCCATAGACTGCCTGAACAAAAACAGGTGGTAAAGTGGCAACAATGAGGGAGTATCTCAGTGCCCGGGCTGTTTTGAGAATCGAGCTCGCAAAGAGCCAAAAAAAGAAGGAAACATTGTTGGACCATGCCCCATTTGTCCGTCTAAGCGTGCTGTTCTGGATTCAACCCATCTCTGCGGCCTCTGCCAGTAATCCGATTCCAAAAGCGGCTCCCGGCCCTACTTTTGATTAGATAAAACAATAGTAAAGTCCCAGCGCTGCATTAAAATGGCACGACGCAAGCGCCGAGGCCGTATTAACTAGCTAGTGGCTGTCATCTCAACTTTCTCTTGGGATCCAAACTGATCTTAAACATTGCACTGTTATTTTTTGCCAAACCTGCATGATTAGGAGTCTCCAAGTTATAAGCCTTGACAGGTATCACAACGTAGCCGAAGCGTAACCTCGGCAGATGACTAGGTCTGGCGTATTATATTAAGCTATCACCAACGCCCTCTTCAGAGGAGCTTTATCTACACAAAGAAATAGAACATTCCAGACCATCAATAGCTTCTTTTCAATCGTACGCTAAAAATTTCCGTCAACCTTTAACAAAATGCGGTTCTTCATTATCGTCTCGGCTCTCCTCATGGGCTACTCATCCGCTCAAGTCCAATGCTTCGATGCCGGCGACTGCATTCTGACTGTAAGTGGCTCGTTCAATGTGAAAATCGCTTCGCTTTGAAGAGATAAAGCGAGATATCTAACATTGGAAACAGGGAGGCGGCCAATGTCTTAAAGATGCCAATCAATTGCTTGGGTAACTCATCATCGTCCCATTTCCTGCCGACTAGGGAGTGGTCTAACATACGGGAGCAAAACTGACTGGGTGCACATTATGCAGGACTTGTAACAAGGGCGCCGCAGCTGGTGCGGGTGGGGCTCAGTAAAGTGGCCTTCTAGATACGCCGAGCAATACAGGTGCTACAAGATATTAGTACATAGCTCGCTCTATTCGGATATTGTGTTGACTAGGTGTACATATGGGGAAGGGATTCGAAGCCCCACGGCTTAGTTGTTGCGTTAAACGTTGAATATTATCGCTTGTTGACAAGCGTGTTCGTCGCCGTTCCAAGGGACAATCTCTCAATTGCCGTTTCATTACTTTTCTCCGGGCAGCGCCTTAATGAGATTCGCGTAATTGACCAGGTGGCTCATTATATCCAATTTGTCTTCGTTGTCTTCCATAATCCTGCGCTGCCATCGCAAGAAAGGCTGCTGGTGCCCATCTGCGGGCGACCATGCGACGTAACGATCCTGGGGCCTCGTTGGTGGTAAATGGGCCGCCATACTAGTTTCTGCTTACCCCTTGCTCCCATGCGGGCCGTGCGATGCGGCTGCTGCCAAAATAATGCAAAGTGATTCTCTAGAGCGTGGTTAGATTGAAGAGTTCCTTTGTCGAAGATAGGGTTGATAATGAGGCATATTATTTTATGACGCAAACGTCGGCGATTTTGATAATAATGGCGCCCACGCTGACTGATAATCTACTAGCTAAATTATGAGGAAGGCCCAAGCGGGGACTGTAGACCTTTCCTCTGCAATTGACGTTTTTGGGACTTTGTAAACAGTGTGCAAAAGTGTTCCGGCTAAAAGTCTTGCAGCTGCAATCACTATTTTGGGGAACCGCAAGGCAATGAATGGCCTGATATTTTTGTCGGCGACTAATAGGCGCAGAACCTCTTGGCCTCAAAAGTGTGTAATGTCGGTGCGGACCACAGCTTGCGGTATTAATTTCTGGTGACCGGGTTAAGTGCCGGAGATGTGGCCACTCTGGGGAAGTATTTACAGTCAGTTTGAGAAAGTACAAGTCGGAACAAAGGTCTGACACTGGAGCGTACCTCTTTGGAAAGAGGGCATTCCTATATACTGCCGAAATTGGTATTTGAGGGGTTAAACGCTATTAAAAAGTACCGCGCATTAAAGGATTTGTCACTTTTTCGCCGCTAGACAGAAGCGTTTGATTGCTAGCTTTTTTTCTACATTTGAAACAATGTGTGTTTCACATCTAAGTATTAATGGTGGTTTACAATTAAAAGCCCCTGCCACTTAAAACCGTTCGGTCGGCGTAAACTTCAACCAATTTCAACTGCCTGCCAAAGACACCCTTTGGCTACCAATCTTCAGGTTTTTCATTAAGTGGAATTAATGAATCAATCCATCGTATAAACGGGATACCTCTCGCATGCGCGCGGCCATAGCGAGCCCTGTATCCTTCGGGAGGATCATAAGAAGGGATGCCCCTAACTCGGTGGCATGTCTCGTCTAAATGGCACTCCCATTTAACATTTGCCCTTGTATCTCGCAGATAAGCGATCCCAGGATTCTTCGTACTTGCATAATCCACAAGCGTTCCTTTTTCGTTATTCTCAGTTAGTCGATAAAATTTAACCGCACATCCAATAATTGGTTTCTTATTTGCGCTTCCGTTGCCGGGATCTACCGTTGAAACTTGATTATCTGCTGCTAGCGCCGGAACGGTTACATTGGCGAGGATAGTTAAAGCGAGAATTGTTGCTAATAGCATAATTTTCTTTGTTATTTGAAATAGCGTATTTAAATTGGTTTGAATGCGCTGATAAATAATATATTAAGCAAATGATTTTAAAATTTCGGCTGGTATTAAAATGAATAAAAAGCATAATCGCAAATAAAACTAGTAAAAGGGGGCGATATTATATATTTATATTTGAAAGCTTTTAATGTAAATATTTATAATAAATAACAATTTACAATTTACAGATATTATTTTTAAAACTATACTTATTTATAAATTAATGGTCTAAATAAAAACGCAAATATTTATTATTAGCAATTTACGCTTTATAATAGGGTAGGGGTAAAAATCCCAATCCCTGAATATATAATATGGCGTTGTGGACTTTGCGGGTGTTGCCGATTTTGGTAATAATCTTCGCAAAAAAATAAATCTATTATACGGCAGGTATTTAAAGCTCCCCGTGGATGGTTAGGTTGGTAAAAGCCAACGTATATATACGGTAGTAACGTGTGGTGTCTTCTACCTGCCCCATGGTAAACCAATATTTTATTTGTATAATTTAAAATATGTTCGCAATTTTAATGCCAAAAGTATTTATTTATGCAAATTTAACCGCCCGCTAAAAGAACCTTCTAGTCGTCCCAATCATCTGGTCGTTTTTGAGGATATACAAGTTTTGACGTAATCCATGCTTTAAAACGGTTATCGCTATCAAAAATAAACCGATGTTTGCCCTTATACCCTTGAGGGGCATAAGGCTGAGGACCGTTTAAATCTTGGTCACATCTCTCGGTTAAATGTAACTCCCATTTAACTTTTGCGTTTGGAGTTTTTGTATCTCGCAAATAAACAATCCCGGGAGCACTCGTAATTTGCTCATCCACTTTTAATAATTCTTCGTTTTGAAGTTTTCGATAAAATTCAATCATACATCCTATGATTGATCTATTATCTGCGATGGGGGTGCCAGGATCGACGTTTGAGGTTTTAACACCTGTTGCGAATACCGGACCGTTTACGCTAACGAGGGTGTTTAAAGCGAGAATAAATGTTAATTGCATAATATTATTTAATATTTTTTTAAATAAAAGTAGTTAAATAATTGAAAATGCGTCGATGAAATAAATAAATATATAAGACGTTGTAAAATTACTGGACGGTAAAATAAAAGCAGTAAGAGATAAAATATATGTGAAAAGTAATGTGGAAAAGTGTATAGAATTTATAACGGGGAGATTCCAAGTCCATATATTTTTACTGGTTACTCTTTTTTTATTACATCTTATATAATTATTAAATACATTTATTATTATTTATGTATTAATCCGTTTGATTTTAATTTGAATCTCTATTTTTAATTATTTATATTATGCATTAACATTCGTATTTTAGCATAAATAATAATAATACATGACTTATTTACTATTTTTATAATTGGGATATTTATGTTTACAAAAATAATTAACGTGATTCATCAGTACCCGACGCATATCAATACCCGACGCATTTTTCCTCCACTATACCATTCCGAACTCCAATTGCAACGCCAACATTGTTTATATTACCCCAATACAATCGGAGCTATATACATTTGACATTTCTTCATTTTCCTAACAGGTGCGTGCATTATGTCCTATTTTGCCGCAGTTGCCACAACGCCGTTTAGTCGCCAATCGTACATTATTTCCAACCTTATTTTTACCTTTTTCCTCCTGTATCGGATTATCCGTATTGTTTAATTGCAATAAACGTTGGATATTTTGTACAGTAAATGCTTTTTTTTCGCGGATACGTATTTTTTTAGCCCTGCGTCGTTTGTTAAATGTTTCGTTAATCTTCCGAAAACTACGGACCTTTGCTAACAAAAATATAATTTGGTACGCCATTCCGTCCATATTTTTTGCCAATTATTTTATAATTTTAAAAATAGGCGTTGGAAAACTGTTTTAATAACGATTAATTTAAGTTTTAACAAACGTTAATTAAAAAACGGCTTTTATCGGGTTATAAAACGTTTGAAAAACCCAAAATTCGGTGGTGGGAAAAGTAAATTTTTTGGGTAAAGGCGTTCGTAATTTAATATCCAGTTTGGAAATTACAATTTCCGGATTAAAAAGAATAATTCTAACTCTTCGGAAACCCCCAACCATATTTTCTTTTATTATAAACTTTTTGTAAACCGCTACAAAAGCCAAAAAAAAATCGACTTTGCTAATATTGGTAATATAGGCCCGGATAAAATCGTTAATTTTTTAACCGTATACCCGTTTTAAAATACTAAACATTCCGACATTAAATGGTTAAATTAGGTAAGATAAATAAGCAGGCAAATAAAACGGAATAATATTATAATTTTTGCAATAGTTTTCAAATTCCGGCAATTGGTAACTGCTATACCCATCGAATACCAACATCCGATATACGCCTTTTATCCGCGATTTTATATAATTATCGAAATATTAAATCCATTCCAAACCTATTTCGTTATTTGTCCATCCATTTTGGCTAATTTTTATACGCCAAAATGCTGGAAAACCGCCTTCTATATACCAATTCGCGAAATAATAAACGCCTTTAACGATAAAAAATGGGGGCACATTATAACCGTCGCTACTAATGCAACAGATTGCAATCGCCCATTTTCGATTACCAGGCTGTACTTTTTTACTTTTTCCGCGTTTTTTAAACCCAATTACAACCATATAACCGCATATTTGGCCCATTATAAAGCCGGTTTCGTCGAAATTGTAAATATCGCAATCCTAAATGCCATATTTGGCCTTTATATTGGCCACTAATCGAAACTACGCGTTTAACGCGTTAGGATTTTCGCAAAAAGCCCTTTAAAAATTATAAACGCGAAAAAAACGCGTCTTTAATTCTGTACGTCGTTTAACGAAGCGATAGGCCCATTACTTACCGACCGGTTGCGCGGCCCGCGCAGCAAAAATATAATCGGCCATTGCAACCACATCGGCGATCTAAAGCGGAAACCCTCGGAAATCCAGGTCCAATATATATCGGACAATTACCTCCTTTTCGCTTTCCGTCAAATTCTGAGTATTAGGCCGACGGTCGGTTAAAAAAGCGCGACCTTTTATTTTGTGACGGAGTGTTAATTCGGGTACATTATACGCTTTTGCAGCCGCTCGGCAATTTAATTTTGGGTTTAATCGAATAGCTTCAATCGCCAAAATAATTTTTGATTTATTGGTAGTAGTTGGCATTTTATTTTGTGGAAAAAACGCGTGGTAAATTTAAAAGTGGTGTGGTGGAAGAAAAGTGCGTCGGGTACTAATATGCGTCGGGTACTAATGAATCACGTTATTACGAGGGAAATATTTATAGTATATATACTTCGTATTATAATAAGAGGTTTACAAGGCTAACCTTGTATTAAACGCTTAAAATTAAAAGCTAAAAATAAATTTTCAATACAATTAGAAATAGGGAAGTTATTTTTAAACCGTGAAAAAGTTAAATTATTTTGCATTTATAGTTGCAGCAAGTAATTAAACTTAATTTATAATAATAGCAGTTAATATTTACGTATTTTTATTAAATTAAATACGTAAGCGTATTCGTTTTTATTTTACCGCGTTTGGCTTTTACGAATGTTGCCGAGTTTGCACTATTAAATTCCCAACCTGACAGCCCCTTATTTAACCGCCGGAAGATTTAAGACGCCGTTACATATATATATATATATATATATATATTCGGCGCACTGCGCAGAAAAGATGTTCATAAAATATACTATTTGCGGCAGTTAACTCGAATATCTTGCCAAAACAGGAGATAAGAAATATACCCGCTGTAAGATATAAACACCCTAAGATATAAAACGCCACATAATAATAAGACTAAAACAAGTTAACCCAATACACTATGCCGCAATTACATCTCCCCCCAGTAGTTCTGTGTCGCATTTTATGTCGCAGCGGTACCATGACCAGCGTCCGCAGCCTGCAGAATAAAGGTCGCTACATTCTCCCCGTCCTATCAGGAAGTTAGGTTCGCCTGTCGGACCTGGCGGCAGCCTTGGGAAATGTATAACATATGAAACGCATGTTCAAAACTACGATAATCTGGTATAAAAAGTCATTGTCTAATACTTCCAGCGGCCTTATGAAGCTGCCCGTAGTCCCGCCGTCTACATCTCTCGTCTGTTTGCAGTGGTTGCTATCCCCTGCAGGTTTATGTCTCCCCTACATGTCTGCAGCCTTTCCGTCGTACTCTACTTTAGGTCTTCAAAACGACTTTCATTTTACAGCGCTAATGGCTGCGTGGTGGTAGTCGAGAGATGCCAGCCTAACCATTTTGCGTGTTACATCGCGTCACGCCTCTTGTTTTACGGCAAAGAATAGAATGTGACCAACGGCATGGATATGATTGCATTAAAAAGCGATGGGTGGTGGTTCGGGTCAGGGCTAATTTCAAATGATAATACAACGTTAACTTCACTTCTTTCATAAAACATTTAGAGGCTAAGGTTAACAATTTTCGTCTGTCTATGTGGTTGTGAGGGCTGGTTTGAGGGCTATAATTTGATGAGCGTCATTGATATCCTTAAGCGGTCTCGGGCCGTGGAGATAATTCCGGGTTTGCTATCCCGTCCCTCACCTATGGTATTATCTCTCTTGGCTTCTTCTGCTAATTTGTTCCTTACTTCTTCGCTTAGACAAGTAACAGCCACAGCAGAGGAACGGGTCCAGCTGCCTTTTTATCCTGCAATGAAGCCGTATCGTCACTTAACATCAGCATCCAAGTGCGTCTTAAGTCCCCGGATTGCGATTCGAGTATTCACCTTTGGGGTTGAGCCTTTTATGGGTTAATATAACAGATCGCGACTGGGCAGATTTCAAGATTACATATCTTCCGACCGCATTAATTTGTCTGAGGCTGTGCAGGTTGCATAATAAAAAAGAGTAAATAAATTCTAATTATACGTAAAGCTTATAATAAATTACAACATAATTTTTATCCTTTATGAAATAGAATGCTTTAAATCGAGGTTTTAATCGGAAAAGAATTTACTCCCATATTTTTGGTCCGTTTATACAAATACAGGGGAATTTATATAAATATTAATTTTGCCTATACTAATTTCTTTTATTTTAATTACGACATTTATGCAGGGACTTAAACGGTAAAATTAATTTAATGCGGCTTAATAATTAATTTAAATACGATTCGCCTTTAAATTAAACTGGTAAAAAATAAACATATAATAAAGGATTTTAATTTTAATATTAAAAATTAACATATTGGAACCTAATGTGTGGATTATATCGACTGCCGTTATATCCTATTAAAAGAGAAGCAAATATACTTTTAATTAATAAGTTTGCGTATTAAATAAATATTTTTACTTAATAGCCGGTTAAAAAATAATAATATTTAACATATAATTTATTCCGGTGGTTATAATTTCTTATTATATTTTAAATTAAAACCTACTTAACGTAATTCATCAGTACCCGACGCATATCAGTACCCGACGCATTTTTCCTCCACTATACCATTCCGAACTCCAATTGCAACGCCAACATTGTTTATATTACCCCAATACAATCGGAGCTATATACATCTAACATTTCTTCATTCTCCTAACAGGTGCGTGTATTATATCCTATTTTGCCGCAATTGCCACAACGCCGTTTAATCGCCAATCGTACATTATTTCCAACCCTATTTTCACCTTCTTCCTCCTGTATCGGATCATCCGCATTGTTCAATTGTAACAAACGTTGGACATCTTATACAGTAAATACTTCTCCTTCGCGGATACGTATTTTTTTAACCCTACGTCGTTTACTAAATATTTCGTTAACTTTCCGAAGGCTACGGACCTTTGCTAATAAAAATATAATTTGGTACGCCATTCCGTCCATACCTTTTACCAATTGCTTTACAACTTTAAAAATAAACGTTGGAAAACTGTTTTAATAACGATTAATTTAAATTTTAACAAACGTTAATTAAAAAACGGCTTTTATCGGGTTATAAAACGTTTAAAAAACCCAAAATTCGGTAGTAGGAAAAGTAAACTTTTTAGGTAAAAGCGTTCGTAATTTAATATCCAATTTGGAAATTACAATTTCCGGATTAAAAAGGATAATTCCAACTCCTCGGAAACCCCTAACCATATTTTCTTTTATTATAAACTTTTTATAAACCGCTACAAAAGCCAAAAAAAAATCGACTTTGCTAATATTGGTAATATAGGCCCGGATAAAATCGTTAATTTTTTAACCGTATATCCGCTTTAAAATATTAAATATTCCAATATTAAATGGCTAAATTAGGTAAAATAAATAAACAAGCAGGCAAAACGGAATAATATTATAATTTTTGCAATAGCTTTCAAATTCCGGCGATTGGTAACTGCTATACCCATCGAATACCAATATCCGATATGCGCCTTTTGTCCGCGATTTTATATAATTATCGAAATGCTAAATCCATTCCAAACCTATTTCGTTATTTGTCCATCCATTTTGGCTAGTTTTTATACGCCAGAATGCTGGAAAACCGCCTTCTGTATACCAATTCGCGAAATGGTAAACGCTTTTAACGATAAAAAATGGGGGTATATCGTAGCCGTCGCTATTAATGTAGCAGATTGCAGTCGCCCATTTTCGATTGCCAGGCTGTATTTTTTTGCTTTTTCCGCGTTTTTTAAACCCAATTACAACCATATGGCCGTATATTTGGCCCATTATAAAACCGGTTTCGTCGAAATTGTAAATATCGCAATCCTAGATGCTATATTTGGCCTTTATATTGGCTACCAATCGAAACTACGCGTTTAACGCGTTAAAATTTTCGCAAAAGGCCCTTTAAAAATTATAGGCGCGAGAAAAACGCGTTTTTAATTTTATACGTCGTTTAACGAAACGATAGGCCCATTATTTACCGACCGGTTACGCGGCCCGCGCAGCAAGGATATAATCGGCCATTGCAACCATATCGGCGATTTAAGGCGAAAACCCTCGGAAATCCAGGTCCAATATATATCGGACAATTACTTCCTTTTCGTTTTCCGTCAAATTTTAAATACCAGGCCGACGGTCGGCTAAAGAAACGCGACCTTTTATTTTGTAACGGAATATTAATTCGGGCATATTATACGCTTTTACAGCCGCTCGGCAATTTAGTTTTAGGTTTAATCGAATGGTTTCAATCGCCAAAATAATTCTTAATTTATTGGTAGTAATTGGCATTTTATTTTGTGGAAAAAACGCGTGGTAAATTTAAGAGTGGTGTGGTGGAGGAAAAGTGCGTCGGGTATTGATATGCGTCGGGTATTGATGAATCACGTTATTATATTTTTTTTACTATTATTTATGCGTTTTAAAATATTATTATAACTAATATTAATATTTTAAAGTTTTAATAATAAAAACAAAAACCCTCCCCAAATTTAACTATATTATTGTGTAAATTTTATAAGCGTGATTAATATTAATTATAATTGTAAAATATAATTAAAAACGAGTTTTATATTTTTCGCGAATAGTAATTTTAATATAATCCCGTACATATATTTACGGTGGGAGGTTAAAATATCTTTTATCCAATATTATAATATAAATAGCGCGGTTTTAATTACATTAAAAAGTATTTTATAATTAAACTTTGCGGAAGTACTTCCAGGTATATATACTTAAATTAATAATTAAATAAATTTAATAAACGTATATAACGTGTTAATATATATTTTATTTTTAAATTTTAATTAAATATTTATAAAGGGTTATTTTATTATATTAGAATTTAATAATAATAAGAGGTAAATTAAAATAAATAAATATTTATTTTCGGTCTTATTATCCTTAACAAATATATACGAAGGTTATAAAAATAAAAAATTATTTTAAATTTAAGAGGTATTTATAATAGCGGTATGTATAATCCTAGTCGAAAAAAACCTAATCAGCCTAAGCTAATTACGGCCTCTTACCTCGGCATATATACGTATAATATATTTATTAATAAATATTAATAAATATATTATTATATGTGTATTATTATTATAATTTACGGAGATACGTGGGAGAAATATATAAAGGGCAGCTTGGAATGTATTAACGCAAAGATAATTCTTTAAAATATTATTAACAGTAAAATAATTCACTTGTTACTATTTTATTTTCACCCAATATTTTACAATGCGCTTTTATTCCTTCGTTATCTTTCCACTAGCTGGTGTTTTAGCCACGTTTACAGGCGTTGCTAGGGAAACTTCCACGGAGTTTAAAGCCCCTAACGCAAATTTGCTTGTATGTGATAAATGAAACCAATCCCAATAATATATAATTTTAACTTCGGGCATTTCTAAATATTTAATGGCTAACTTATTAAAGGCTGGTTCCTCACCCAATTTTTTGCAGGGAACTCATCATATCCGCAGGTCTTCTTACGACCCCAATGATCCCGTTTCGAAAGGCGATTGGGATGTTTATGAAAGGCGTCTAAAGGGAGGTGATAATGACGAAAGGGGCAACCGCCGCGGCGGAGCTCGAATTTCCACCAAAGGTCGTCACGTCCGTAATGTTAATTAAAACCACTGTCGCCAATACGCAAAGAGAGATAACCGCCGCCAGGATATTTACAATCGGAAGGTCTTTACGCGGCCGCAAAGGTTTTAAAATCATAAACGCCAGGAAAATGAAAATTCCCGGCCGCCGAAGAGTTATTCGAAAACCGTTTGGTATTTAAAGACCAACATTTGGAAAAAAAAACTTTGGGAATTACCCAATTTCAATTACTATCAGCAGTGCGCTTGGATTTTAAGAGAAAGTAGGTTTGCGGAACGATTTATATGTTTATTGATTATAGCGTTGTTTGGGGCTTTTCCCTATCCACTCGTTTAGTTTTATTTAAATTAAAAGCTTTATTATAAAAATTACAAGACACGGTATTTAACCTATGAACTAACTTTATAATATTAGTATGAAAAAAATACGTTACGTAGCTTTCACCCACCCAAATCCCACCCAAATGCGTCGGGGCCTATATTACCTGAATAGCCCCGAATTTTATCGCCAAGGCGTAAAAGCTTTAACGAAGGGGTTAAAGCCGTTACTACCCCCTAGTAACGACCGCCCATCGTATAAAATTATTTTTAACTATAATTTAACCCACGCACCGCACCACGTATGGTATTACGCACGAACATCGCCCAGGCATTTTAAGTACTGGACAGGGCCATTGTTACCAAGCGACCGTCCTTGGGTGCCAATATGAGAATATTCAGGAGAAAACGTACAGCTTCACAAGCGTTGCTCTCTGTTCACCAACACGTTCCTCCGTAAGTTAATATAAAAGACGCTCGCATAGTCGATAAAACCAGATTTGACTGAGGTCCTTTAATTCTAACCATCAACTCCCATCAATTCACAAAGGAACGACACCGCATCGATTTCTTTAGTTGCATGACTGGGTGATTATTACCCTGGCGTATTGGTCATAGCAACGAGCCAGGCCCCGCATTTGGGTGCGGAATGACCAATGCATTACAGTGGTGGGAGCTTGCGTTAAGAATGACGATCGGGCCATATCGCGCGGCTTCCCTCATTTCAGCTTCCGATCCAGATAGGAGAAGCCGCTCAAAATCAGGCTTGAACGGATTATGTCAAGGAGTTTGGTAAATTGGGTTTGCTGGGCGTTGCGGCGTCGATTGGCTTCCGCAGCAACAAGGCCTTTATTAAAGTGAAGAGCAATGACAGCCGCGTCGGAGGATAATCCTGCAGCGGCAGAAAGGAGATGCCGTCTATCGGAGTTTTGCAAAGACCGAGTTGCTAAAAGCGGAATGAGCTCGCTGAGCACGCCTGGGGTCGACAAGTAAACACGCCCCCCTGAGATGCGCTTGCCTGCTACAAATGTGAGATGGCGCAAGGCAGCTACAAAACAACGCTTCCCTTCTTCTTTCTTCGAGATCTGCTTTGTTTGTAATCACTGCGTATTTGTTATAAATATAACCACTAAGACAACTGAAGTACGTCGCACGGTTTGGGTGACCTTGCGGCGTGGTATCCAGAGTCTCAATTTAATATATTCTTTAAGGTCTGCCATTTCTCTACTCTTTAATTAACTCATATATTAGAGGGACATTATTCATGGTTGTTTAACTAAGCCATCCGATTTGGATTAACGTCTCGGGTGTGCCAAACTTTTACTTACTTAAAAGGTATTTGTGGACAGATTTAGTGCGATTAAATTATTTAGCAATAGTAATTATTAGACGTGCACATTTAATAATTATATCGCTGGGCATTCCCACCAACATTAGGCGGTTTGGTTAAACACATGTGGACATAACTAGGAACGGTACATTAAGTTACGCCTTCCTACCTTAATTTGGCCAACAGAAAATATATTGGCCATTAGTTTTAATGTTTAAATTAAACCACCCCTGCTTTTAATTTTAAGGCTTATCCCTAAACGCGAATTCTATTAATTAAACCGTGGTTTAATTTATAATTTTATTTATACCTGTAAATCCAACCAAAAAATAATTTTAATTTAAATTTAAAATAATTTTAATATTTAAATTAAATTATTTTGGCCGCTATTCGCGCGCGGTCCCGGCGCGCCGCGCGTTTAATTCCTACTGGCCGAAAAAAACCCCGCAGCCCCGCCCGCAGGGGTCCGGCGCGTTCGAACCAAACCGAACGCGCGGCCGACTTTTGGCGCCAAAGGTCCGGCGTATTCGAACCAGGCCGAATACACGGCCGGGGGGCCCCGGGCGCCCCGCGACGAAGCGAACGCGCGGCGGCCCCCTATTGGGCGCCCCCTACCCCAAAACGCCGCAAAAATAACGGCGGCTACGTTGGGCCGGACGCGCGGGGCAGGTTAATTAAACGTTTCGGAATTGGGCCGGAATACGCAAAATAGGTTAATTGGACGTATTCGAACCAAACCGAACGCGCGGCGCGTTAATTAAACGTATTCGAACCAAGCCAAATACGCGGCGCGTTAATTGGGCGTATTCGAGCCAAACCGAACGCGCGATCTACCCCCGCCGTTAAAGGTCCGGCGCGTCCAAATTAAACTAAACGCGCGGCCGGGAACCCCCGGATATTTTACAATAAAACGAACGCGCGGCCGCCCCTTATTAGGCGCCCCCGACCCCAAAACGCCGTAAAAATAACGGCGGCCGGCCCAAATAAAAGCTTAAATTTTAAGCGAACCAAATTTCCGGCGGATGGCGCGTACGGAATATTTTAATTGGGCGTTTTTCGAATTGGGGAGGACGAAGGTTTACCGACCGCCGGCACGTTCGATTAAACCGAACGCGTAAAATTCGTTAATTAGACATTTTCGAATTGGACCGAATACGCGAAATACGTTAATTAGACGTTTTAAAACCGGAAACGATTAAAGTTTTCCGATTACCGGCGCGTTCGGCTAAACCGAACGCGCGAGGTTTATTAATTGGACGTTTTCGAACTGGACCGAACGCGCGAAATACGTTAATTGGGCGCCCTTAATTGGGGACGACGAAAATTTTCCAATTACCGGCGTATTCGGTTGGACCGAACGCGCGGAAACCAATTATTAGCCATTTTTTAACCGGGGACGACGAAAGTTATTTTAATTACCGGCACGTTAGGCTGGACCGAACGTACGAAATACATTAATTGGGCGTTTTTAAATTGGATCGAATACGCGAAATATATTAATTAGGCGTTTTCGAACTGGACCGAACGCACGAAATTCGCCGATTAAACGTTTTCGAATTAAACCGAATTTATAAACCCGGCCTTTATTTTGTAAAAAAAAAATCGTTCGACGTTATTAATTATAAAAAAATATTTTACCGGCGCGCCGGATTGGACCGAACGCGCGAGGCCCGCTAATTGGGCGTTTTCGAGCCGGATCGAACGCGCGAGGCTCGTTAATTGGGCGTTTTCGAACTGGACCGAATACGCAAAATACGTTAATTGGGCGTTTTCGAATTGGACCAAATTCGTATACCCGGCCCCTATTTTATAAAAGGAAAATTATTCGACGTTATTAGCCTTAAAAGGACTTATCGCCGGGCGCGTTAGGTTAAATTAAACGCGCGAAACACGTTAATTGGGCGCCCCTAATTGGGGACGACGAAGGCTTTCCGATTATTAGCGCGTTCGGCTGGACCGAATTGTTACGACCAGATAGTTGGGCCGGTACCAGAGAGGCCAGGTGGGGTCACACCCCTCCTGACGACACTCGCCCAGAAGAAATACCGACCGGCAGAACAACGATTACCTAAGGGCAAGGCCACGAGATCTCACGTAACCTCACGTGACGGCCAAGGGAATGGATTTCTATAATCTGTAGAATTTTAGTTGAGAATTACAGATTAAACAAATTAAGAGAAATTACATTTGGAATATAGTCTATATAAATCACGTTTATTACCATATAAATAAATTCGATTTTAGGATTGTTTAACAGCAATCAAACTTTAATTAACCTTAATACTTACTTAAAAACAATTATAATTTTACCCCTAATTATTAAAAACCCCAATTACCCAATTAAACGTTTAATTGTTTTAATCCACTGTACTTTACTATAAAAATCGGTTACCACGATACCTTAATCGTAATATTTTGATTATTTCTGTTTAGTACTTTGCTTTAAAATATACCGAACAGTACCGCCGAAACAATATTTTCTAACAAAACCACCCCTTAAACCCCTTTTATTACCAACGTTCCGGCCAGCGCTAACGTTTTACGTTAAATGGTTGCGACGCTTTAAACCGAAAATCGACAATTTTAGGAACGAATGACCAAATAAGCTAATCGAACTAATAGGAACTATATTAAATATCCTTTACCATTATTATACAATGGTATTATAGGTACCCTGCAGGGATTTTTTACGGGAACCCGGGCATATCTTTATTTTAACGAGGATAATTTCGATAGCGATATAAATAAGGTTATTTACGTAGCCTTACTTTTAAAAAGCGACGCGTTCGCTTGGTTCGAACCAATTTTGCGAGATTATTTGGACCATAATAAGGAAAAAAACCGTAAAATTAAAACCAACCGTATTTTCGACGATTACGACAATTTCGAAAAATGCTTTAGGGGAACATTCGGTAATCCAAACGAAAAACGTACGGTTAAACGTAAATTAGTACGCCTTACCCAAACCAAATCGGTATCCAAATATGCCAGTAAATTTCGATAAATTACCGCTAAGCTATTATGGGGTAAAAAGGCCCTAATGGCACGCTTTTATGCGGGATTTAAAAAAAAAATTAAAAACGAACTGGTTAAAAAAAAACGACCCGATATATTAATAAAATATGTAAAATTAACGGTTAAAATCGATAACCGATTGTACGAGCGAAAATTGGAACGACGCGAAGGACGCAGCGTATAGGGCCCGGCTCTACGACAAACCAACATAAAATGCAAATACCAATACCCCAAACCGCCTCGCCAATACAGTACCGCGTACGGTACATATAGCGGACCTATGGACCTAAACGTAACTTAGTACCGACAATTTCGTAAAAACCCCAAAAATGGCAAGTGTTTTAAATGCAATAAACTAGGATATATCGCGCGAAATTATCCTAAAGCACATAATAGTACCCCGGGATTTACCATTAATTTTAGGGGCAAAGCCGAAAAACCACGAAGATTTAATGCCACCAATTATAACCAAACATAGCCTGACCAATATAGTATAATAAGTTGGACCACCTATTACAACGATAATTATATAACCTATAATAATTCCAAAATCGACGTAAGCTGGTACCCGTAAAAATCCCGAAGTATTCGAACCTTAGCGGTAGGAAATTGGGTATTTATTGGGATAAAATAACCAATTAATTTATATCGACAAAACGCCAAACTACCCGAACTTACAGATTCGGACGCTTTAGGAAAATCGGATGCGGAATTATTGGGATAAACCTACCGTATTAAAATAACAAATTAACTACCAACCGAAAAATCGAATAACGATATAGGAAAAAATTCCAGCGATAAAAAAAACGTAACCCCAAACATATATAATGCAATAGGGGCTAACGACCCGTATAAATACGAAAAGAAATAAATCGATTTATACCGAAACGACCAATTAATACAATTCCCAGGCTATACCTTAGTCCAGCAGAAACGGGACCTTATAGGATATATAGTACCGATATTTGGAAACCACCCCAAATTAAGTACCGTATACCCGGAATACACCTATATTTTTTGGGCTAAGTGTTTCCGAAACAATTGCGGAATTTATTTGAGCAAAAAAATTTACCATAACTTTTTCCTACGACGACGATTAGTGACCGGAATTTACGAAATTTATATAATTTAGGAATTGCCCAATTGGGAAATTAAAATTAAATTCCGAAACGAACCAGCGGTTATTTTTACACTTAGCGACGAATACCCTATGGCGTATTACCACCAATCCAATTTCCTATGGTACGAATATATTTGCAATATATATAAAATCCATATGTTAGCCAAAGCCTAAAATTGGTACGTACGAAAATAACGATACCAAGTACCTGTACCTATAATTAAGATCGTATGGGATCCGCAAGTAAGAAACAAACAGGCACCTACGAACGTACGCAGGACATCAGCGCCAGCAAAATATTCATTTAACCAGGTTAAAATAAAAAGCAACCATACGCCCCGAAATAAAAAAACTAAAAATCCACAGCGCGAGTCCAGCAAGTTAAAAAACTAAAATAACCAAACGGTATAGGGTACCGGACGGCGAAAAAAGGAACGGAAATAAGAACCCTAAACGTTACGTAAAATACGGTAGCAAAATACGAATATATATTTTTTAATATACGATTCGATGGTAAACCTATACGAACATTCTTCGATAGCGGAATATAAAATAATTATATATTCCTAAAAATCGTAAAAAAACGACGGATATTTTGGCAATAAAAGAAAAAATTATACCAATTGCAAACCGTGGAAGGAAAGGCAGTTTTATACGGGAACGGTACCATCGAAACAGAAACCGTACATTTTTGGATGGAAAGCTACGGACGAAAGGAACGAATTACCTTGGATATTACGGAAATAGGGAATAAAAATATAATCCTAGGAATTCCCTGGTTTAGGAAAAGCAACCCCCGGATAAATTGGATAACAGGCCAAATCCAATGGAAAAAATACCTAGTTATTAAACGACTTCCTATTTGGAAGGGTTTATATAGGAAACGTAAGGTACGGATAGACCGACCAAAACAAGTGGCGTACTTATAAGGAGGACGACTAACCCCGGAACTAATATCGGAAGAAAAGCGACTATTTATAAACCAGAACCGATCCAATTATATAATACCAAAATAAGAATAAACCAACAATATACCAGACGAATACCGAATATACGAACGATTATTTAGCCTAAAATTCGAAACGGGATTACCGGAACACAGTCCATTCGATTACGAGATATTATTAAAGGAGGGGATACAACCCAAGTTTCACAAAATATACGGTCTAAACCCCATATAGATGGAGGTATTCGACCAGTACCTAAAGGAAAACCTTAAAAAAGGATATATTAGACTATCGATAGCGTTAGCAAAATACCCTATCCTTTTCGTACCAAAGAAGAACGGAAAATTACGATTATGCGTGGATTACAGACAATTAAACGATATTACCATAAAAAATTATTACCTATTCCCATTAATAGGAGAATTTCGAGATATATTTTACCAAATATAATAATTTACAATATTAAACTTTAAAAAAGTATATAATTTAATCCGTATAAAAGAAGGCGAAAAGTGGAAAATAGCATTTCGCACCAAGCGTAGATATTTCGAATACCTCGTAATGCTTTTCGGCCTTACCAACGCCCCAGCAACCTTCCAAACCATAATCAACCATATTTTCGGGGAATGTTTAAACATTTTTGTTATTGTTTACCTGGACGATATCCTCGTTTTTTCCAAAACGTTGGAGGAATACAAAGAATACGTTTATACAATTTTACAAAAGCTACAAAACGCTAAACTTTTAATTAAACCCGATAAATGCATTTTTTACAGCAAATAAATTAATTTCCTAAGATATACCATCGTTCCTGGAAAAATTAGGATAAAAAAATCGAAAATCCAAGCAGTAAAGGAATGGTTTTAATTATAAAACGTAAAGGACGTTCGAACCTTTTTCGGATTCGTAAACTTTTACAAAAAATTTATTAAAAGATACGGCGCGATCGTTACCCCATTGACCAATATAACCAAAAAGGACCTGGAATTTTAATGGATAAAACGAACATAATAGGCCTTCGAACAGCTACGAGACGCAATAACGCGAAAACCGATTTTCAAAATACCAGACCCAACGAAACCTTTCGAAGTCGAAACCGACGTATCCGATTACGTAATCGGAGGACAACTTAGCCAACGAGATGAGGAAAGAAGATTGCACCCTTGCGCCTTCTTTTCCCAAAAGTTATATGGACTAGAATTTAATTACCAAATCTACGATAAAAAATTTATGGCCATTATTCGAGCATTCGAAAAATGGAAACCACAATTATCCGGAATTAAATACGAAATGTTAGTTTATACGGACCATAAGAACCTGACCCATTTTACTATTAGCAAAATATTAAACAAACGATAAATCAGATGGTTAAAATTCCTTTTAAAATTTCATTTTAGGATTATTTACCGAAAAAAAATAGAAAACGGTAGGGCCGACGCCTTTAGCCGAAAACCAAACCACGAAAACATAATACCAGAAAAAATACGGGTTATCCTTACGATAGACGAAAACGGAAACCTTTTACCAGCGTACCAAAGCCTGATAATAATAAATACGGTAATTACGCCAGAAAAAATACGGAAGATCTACGGAAATAAAGCCTACGGATACCAAGGAATTTCCAAGATATGGAAACGGTTAAAATAATATTATAATTTCCAAAGAATACGATAAAAAGTACGAAAAGCCATTAAGGATTGTGAATTTTGTGCCAAAAGCAAATCCGCAAAATATAAACCTTACGGATTATTGCAACCTTTACCAGCCCCCAGCAAGGTTTGGCAAATTATTACAATAGATTTTATCGTTAAATTACCATTTTCGGAAAAATTATTTACAAAAACGAAATATGATAGCATATTAGTTATAGTGGACAAACTTACTAAATACGCCTATTTTCTACCATATAAAAAAAGTAATAACGCCGAGAAAATCGCCTATACATTCCTACGCGTAATTGTTAGCAATTACGGATTTCCAAAAAACATCGTTACGGATAGAGATAAGTTTTTTACATTAAAATTCTGGAAATTTTTAATAAAACAATTCGGAACAGACTACAAGTTATTAATAGCGTTCCATCCCCAGACAAACGGACAAATAAAACGAGCCAATCAAATATTAAAATAGTATCTAAGGTGCTATATAAACCATAAATAAAATGATTGGGTACGATTATTACCCATAGCATAATTCGTTTATAATAGCTTAAAGAACGAAAGTATTAAAACAACCCCATTTTATGCCAATTATGGATTTAACCCTATAGCGTATGGAAAACTAAGAACTACGATTACGGTACCGCGAACCGATAAACAAGCGAACGAATTACGACAATTATACGAAAAATTCCAGCAGGAATTAGAATTCGTACGAGAAAGAATGATGAAATACGCCAATTAGCATCGGATAAAGGGACCATCTTTCGAGGAGGGAAATAGCGTTTACCTTATTCGACGTAATATTAAAATACAAAAACCTAATAGCAAGCTCGATTTTAAAAAGTTTGGACCTTTTAAAATTAGTAAAAAAATTAGCGATACCAATTACAGACTATTATTACCAAATACTATAAAAATTTACCCCACATTTTACGTATTACTATTGGAACCGGTATTATACGGTACCAGTATACAAAAAACGATCGAAATCGACGCAAAATAAACCTACGACGTTAAACGAATATTCGACCATAGACGAAACCACGGTAAAATAAAGTACCTTATTAAATGGGAAAACTATAGGCATGAAAAAAACATTTGGGAACCCTTTAACCACCTTTAAAATTGCCAAAAACCGTTTCGCCAGTACTATTAAGAGTTGGATTTGCGAGCAAATTAGCCAAAAAAAAGAGGACGACCTAAAAAAACACTACCTACCATTCCCAAAAGTTAAAAACCGACCAGAATTCGAAACCATACTACCAAACGAATTTACAAAGGAATTATTAATATATAATATAAAATAGGAAATACCAAAAAACAACTAACCAACGGAATATTGCGCAAAAATATTTATTTTATTTAATAATAAAAAATTTAAAAAACCTATCGGGAAAATCGAATTCCAAATAAAATTGGAATCCGGAAAAAGCGATTTTAGGGATATTTTAGGAAGGATTTCGGCCGATCGCCGACGCTTTTCCTATTCTGCCTCCTTACGTTTTACCCGATCCAATTCCTTTAAATTATTAATTCCGCGAAATATAATTCGTATTATTTTTTTAAATTATAATTTCTTTTGTTTCCGTAAACGAAACAATTTCAGTTGTTTTTCCTAAATTTTCTGCTGTTCCGCCAAAATATCCTTTTCCAAAGCTTCGACCTCCGTATCCAATTTCGAATACTGCCGACCGATATTGCGCAATTGGGCGTTAAATACCCCCAATACGTCGTAACCAAACCGATTAATACGAAGGTATTTAATATAACGAAAAAAATCTTGCGGCGAAATAACGTAACGTACTATACCGCGCGATTTACAATAAAAATAAGAAAATATATCCACGGAATAAGGAAGGAAAGACGTAAAAAAAGTGTAGCGACATTCCGTCGACGAGCGACCAAATTTTGATTTAGCGACGCGATTAAATATAGCGTAAAAAAAAAGAGAATTAGCAAGAAAGGAACGAAACTAAAGATAAAAATTAGGGGAATATAGATTATTTAAAGGTTAAAAGGATTTGGCCAAAAGAAAGGAGATCTGATATTACGACCAAATAATTGGGCCGGTATTAGAAAGGCCAGGTGGGGTTATACCCCTTTTAACGATATTCGCCCAAAAAAAATACCGACCGGCAGAATAACAATTACCTAAGGGCAAAGCCACGAGATCTTACGTAACCTTACGTAACGGCCAAGGGAATGGATTTTTATAATTTGTAAAATTTTAGTTGAAAATTACAGATTAAATAGATAGGGTTAGGGTTAGGGTTAGGGTTAGGGTTAGGGTTAGGGTTAGGGTTA